>NC_133620.1:474449295-474724295 GCF_048593235.1 Sminthopsis crassicaudata | reverse complement strand
CCCAAATTCAGGTCTAACTGTGTTACCCCCTACTCAATAACCTCCATTGGCTCCCTATTGCCTTCAGGATTAGTACAAAATCCTCTATTTGGTCTACAAAGCCCTTTTTCTTTCTAGCTTATTTCTACCTTACTCTCTGACATATACTCTGATCTAGTGACATCAGCTTCTTGGAGATTCCACAAACAAGACCTTCCACCTCTCTTCTCTGGGCATTCTGGAATACTCTTCCCCTTTGCTCCGATTCCTCACCTCTCCAATTAAAATCCCATCTTCTACAGGAAGCCTTCCCCAACTCCTCTGACCACTTCATTTCCTCCTAAGTATTTCCTGTCCAGTACAGCTTGCTTGGTTTGTATTGGTTTGCATGTTGGATCCTCCCTTAGACTGTAAGCTTCTTGAGGCAGTCCTTGCCTTTTGCCTTTATTTCTGTCTCCCATGCTTAGCAATTCCTCTAATTCCTCTCCCCCTCCATTCTCCCCCTATGCCTATTGATCTCCTCAATGTCCTTCCCCTTTCCTTCTTCTAAGCATCATAGCATCTCCAGATCTGCCTCCTGTAAGTACTTGAGACTTTGAGGTTCCAAGGCCCCTGAGGCTAGTCTGATTAAGGGATTAGAGAAAGAAGGTTCCACTATTCCAGTATTTCCAGCCCCATTACTTTAATTCTAGGCAATGGGAAAGGGCTTGTTGCTTTTCTGTAACTAGTTAGGTCAGATAGGATTAGTCCCGGTTTTTAGTCTTTAGCCATCCCTAACAATTTCTCCCTTTAAAAATATTAAAGCATGTCAAATCCTTGGCTCCTTCATCATACTATTTTGATAAGGAAACCTTTCAACGTTGACTTCTTTGTTGTTCCTGGCCAAGCTATTTGGCTTTAAAGCTCTGCACAACTGCCTCCTTCCTATCTTCCCAATCTTAACATGCATTATTACCCCCCCGCCACACACACTCTCTCCATCTACCTAGCTGGCCCAGCTCTTGTTCCTTACAACAGACACTCTAGTTTCCATTTCTGGACTTTTTGCTGGCTCTTTGCTCCTACTCCTGGAATATACCCGTCTTTTTCTGCCTCTAGGGTTTTTTTGGGTGAATCCAAGACTTAGCGCAAATCCCACATTCTGCAGAAAGCCTTTTCAGTCTCTACCACTAGAATCCTTGAACTCAAACTCCTGACCCTTCCCCTGTCCCAAGATGCTAAGTCCTGTCTGGCTGAAATTACATTCTGTCTTCACTGTATATATTTATAATTACCAAGTTATTGACACTCTCTCTCCCTCATTAGAACATGACTCCTTAAGACCAGGGAATATTTTTTGCTTTGAATTTTGTCCCCAGATTAGCACAATACCTGGTGTCTGATAAAAAAAAATATTACTTGTTGACCAAATGACAGATTTTATCTCTGGTCTTATTGGGAAGACCTAGACTATTTCACCATAATAGATAATGTTAAATCTTGGATGTAGATGGATAAGATTTACTCTATTAAGGAAAACTTCATTTTTCTTATGCTTTAATTTTATTTAATATGTGTTGCATTTTGTTAAAAAAGAACACTTTTTTCTACATCAATGTGATTTTTAAAATTGCTTTTGTCATTAATATGACCTATTTTCTTTGTAGTTTTCCTAATAATGAACATTTCCTGTATTACTAGTAGAAATTTGACCTTGTAATAGCGTATAATCTTTTTAATTTTCTCTTGCAACTTCGTTGATGATATTTTATTCAATATTTTGCATCAATGTTGATTAGATATTGATATGTTACCTATCTTTTCCTAGTTTAAGTATTGAGATTGTAGAGTGTGTGAGTAGTTAGGTGGTACGGTGGTAAGAACACTGGATCTGGAGTCAGGAAGACCCAAGTTCAAATCTGGAATCAGACACTAACTGTGTGATTCTGAGCAAGTTATTTAGCTTATTTACCTCAGTTTCCTCATCTGTAAAATGAGCTAGAGAAGGAAATTCAAATCCCTCTAGTATGTTTGCCAAGAAAACTCCAAATGGGGTCAAGAAGAACCAGATATGACTGAAATGATTGAACAACAAAAGAGTATAGGAGGCAATAAGGTATTTGAATACTAGAAAGGTAGGAAAAGTCAAATTATGAAGGGCTTTAAATTTCAGAGGATTTGATATTGGATTCTAGAGATAATAGGGATTTATTGGAACTTATTGAAGAGGGGGATCATATAGTCAAGCTTGTGCTTAAGGAAATCCCTTTGGCTGCTGCTCCCTTCTTATAGCCAAGTCTCAGAATTCTTTGTCAAGGCTTTGAAGATTCTCTCATTCATGAGGACTTTCTGAACCCACCATCCCTTCCTACCTGAAAGTGCTCAGGGAATGGAATCAGGAAGAGAGCAAAGAAAATGAGTGAGAGATGATTCTCTCTTAGAATCACTAATTAATATCTGTCCAAAAAAAGAGGCAAGAAAAAGCTTATACAGTGGAGAAGAAGAGGGGAGGAGAGGGTGAATTATTTTTATCAGAATTAACTCAAAAAGAGAATAGCATACATACTCAATGAAACTAGAGAAATCTATCTTACCCTGCAGGAAAATAGAAAAGAAAGGGATATGGGAAGTGGGGGAGAGTGATAAAAGGGAGGGCATATGGGGGGCAGGGAGTGGTCAGTAGCAAAACACTTTTGAAAAAGAGCAGAGTGAAAAGAGAGAGAGAGAATTACCAATAGTAATTGTAAAAAAATTCAAAGCAAGTTTCTCTGATGGAATATTATTATTCTCTGGGAAATGATAAGCAGGATGTTCTCAGGAAAGAGAAAAACAACTTGGAAAGTCTTCCATGAACAAAGTGAAACATATTGTATACAAAGTAATAGAACTGTATTGGGATGACTGGCTGTAAATGACTTTGTTATTCTCAGTAGTACAATCATCCACAACTACTCCACAACTACTATTGATGTTCTATCTAAGAGAAGAAACTGATTGTTTATGAATACAGCTTGAAATAGGCTCTATTTCTCTATCTCTCTTTTTATTTTTGGTTTAGTTTTTCTTGAGGTTTTTCTTTTCATCAGGGTGGGAGATGCATGTTTTCTTTCACAACTTGACTTTTAAGGAAATGTTTTGTATAACTTCACATGCGGTTTCTTAATTGTGAGTGGAGATGAGAGAGAGAACTTAGAACTTAAAAAAAATCTTAAAAACAAATATAAAAAATGTTTTGAATGTAACTGGAAAATATTAAATAAATAAATATTTTTTAAAAGAACTGTTAGTTTAGTGGACTATGTGAAGTCATTCCTGTATTAGGCAGTGGGAAGCCTCTGACTATCCTGTCTCTGCCTCCCTTTTATGTACCAATTGATTTATATGGCTACCAATTCCTAGCTTATGTGATTTTGAAATGGTCCCATCTCTCTACTTTTCACATTTCCTCCATTGTCAGGACCAAGGTTTGGACTCCATTACCTTATCAACCTAAATGTCATTTTGGTCTTTTCATCCTAAAGCTCCATAGAGATGGGGCTATGACTTCTCTTCCCTGAAGTCTCCTGGTTCCTACCATGAGAGTCACTTCCTGAGGGCAGGACATGGACCATAATCCAAGTTGTTGGCCATGGAGTTTCAGATTTTGTGCTGTTAGAAATAAGATCAGCCTGCTTCTCTGGCCCGCTCTTAAAATGAGACATAATTATAACAGACAGGAGGGAGATGCATTCCACCCGGATGCAGGGGAGGCCATTATCAGGTCTCCAGTTGGTCTTCACTCCATCAACCTGAACTAGTGTGACAGCTGTGATGATGGAGAGACCCAGGAGACCTTGTAAGGCTATTTGTGGAGAGACAAAGAAGAGGCAAGCAAAAGAGAGGCTAGACTGATTTTTTGTAAAAAAGGGCTATAGCTCTGTCTCAAGTATCTGGGATCGTTACATAAATAGCTTTCCCAGTACCTGGGGAACAGAGTAGACTCTATCTAAAATGTATTAGAGGACTAAGACCCCCAAGTGTCTGTCTAAACAGATTGCTGCAGAGAGAAGAGCATTGAAAATTAGCCAATCTCCTAATTTTACAAAAGAAAAACTGAAGGCCAGATACCTACTCATGGTCCCACAGAAAGTGAATGGCCAGCCTGAGAATGGATACTGGGAGTGCTCAACCTGTGCATTTTCTCCAATCCTATGCTTAGAATCCCTTCAGAGTGGAGATCAGCCATCTGTAAGGGCAATCCTTCTGAAGACATCTTCGGAGCACCTTAGAGTAGCTCCCAGATCTCTAAGTGACCATTTAATCTCTAGTTGCATCACTTGCCCTTCAAAAGGACACGTCCTGTGCAAATGACCAAGGATTTGATCTCTTCCATAAAAAGAGGAAATGGCCCAAAGTGAGTTTGGACACAGTAGGAAGACCACATGGTGTAATGGGAAGAATGCTAGGCACAGAGAACCTGTACCTTAATCGTGCTTGACTGCCTATGAACTCCATGACCTTGGACAGCTCCCTTCTTTGTGGCTTCAGCTTTTCCTTATCTATACAATGAAGTTGGATTGGATGATCTCTGAGGGCTTTTCTAGCGCTAAATCCACATCCCTCTGTTCCCATGTCTATGACATAAAGACCAAAGTGTACCAATGCAGTCTGGGAAGGGGATTGCTATTGATCATACTACTGCAACGCTTTTGGAACCAGGGGCCCTCCTTGGCCTCTCAGCAAAAAAGAGGAATAAATGTGTACTTAGGCTTCTTACAAGAATTCCAGCCCTGGGATTAAACCCACTATTCCAATGTCCACTTAAAAAAAAAGGGACATAGTCACATGACAACAGAAACTGGATTTTTGTGTCAGGTGCTAAGAAAAAAAGAATACCCTTGCTTCCAAGGTGTTCAATTTGGAGAAAGAGCATATAGATAGAAAACTTAATTTAAAAAATGTGTGTATACATTCCCCCTATGTATGTATACCTACATATTTATACACAAAGTAACTTGTACTTGTGGGAGGGAGTAGGGCTTGGGGTGGGTAGCTGTTAGGCACTGGAAAAATCAGGAAGGGGCCCCTGTAGAAGATGGTTTGAACAGAGCTTAGGAGGAAGCAGCCTGGAGGGAGAGGACTAAGTACAATCAGCTTTGGTTCCGCAGTGGTTAACAGCCTGGTCAGCCTTTTGCTAAAACCTTAATCCTGCTAAAATGGGGATCAGGTGTCTAGTCTTTGCTAGAGGGCTGAAGAGGAGGGTTAGACATAGGTAATGTTTTTCTTCCAGAATTGAGCAGATTTTCCACTTCAGTGTTTTAAGACACAAATAGGAGGTGACACAGGGAAGGCAAGGGAACACTGGGCTGGGAGTCAGAAGACCTGGGTTTTTAATCTGGGTTTTGGCACTTAGCATATGCGTGGCCTTGGGCAAATTCTCTCCTCTCAAAGCTTAACTTTCCTCATCAATGAAAGTGGGAAAATCATTTGCACTCTACAATTCACATTTTTGTGAAGATTAAGTAAGATTGTTTAATTCAACCCTCCCAAATTAATTGAGTCTGCGGTATACCATCCATAACACTTAGCTCTTAGAGATGCAGTGTTTAAAAAGGGCCTGGACCTCAGCTCTCGCCTGTGGCCCAGTTAAGTGAATAAATGAAGCATTTCTTTTCTTTTTTTTTTTTTTAATTTAGAATTTTTTCCCCCCACAGTATATATGCATGAGTAATTTTTTTAAATAATATTATCCCTTGTATTCATTTTTCCAAATTATCCCCCCCTCCCTCCACTCCCTCCCCTAGATGACAGGCAATCCCATACATTTTACAAGTGTTACACTATAACCTAGATACAATATATGTGTGTAAATCCCATTTTCTTGTTGCACATTAAGTATTAGCTTCCGAAGGTATAAGTAACCTGGGTAGATAGACAGTAGTGCTAACAATCCACATTCATTTCCCAGTGTTCCTTCTCTGGGTGTAGCTGTTTCTGTCCATCATTGATCAACTGGAAGTGAGTTGGATCTTCTTTATGTTGATGATCTCCACTTCCATCAGAATACCTCTAATGAAGCATTTCTTAAATACTTACTACGGTCAAATCACTGGGCTAAGGGATACAGAGAAAAGGAAGACTGCATCTCTCAAGCATCTCCCAGTCTGAAGAGGCAGGTTGCAGCTGCAGGTCAGATGACCTTCATTATAGTCTGGGAGCCTTGGGGTTAAGACCTGTTTTTTTCATACACTCCATGGGACTAAAGGAAGTCACTTAACCCTCGTGCTCTAGGCCAGATGTGTCAAACATACTGCCCCGCTCCTGTGAACAGCCCAATCCCAATTAAAATGTAATTGGAAAACATTTGCCAAAATAAAGAAACAGTAATAAATCACAAGTAACGTTGCATTTTAGAACTGTTTATATGTTGCAGTCTATAGCAATTCCTTTCTACAGGTTAGTGTCTCATCATTCTATTTGAGTTAAATGTCATTGCTCCTGATACTTTTCAAGAGTTGTTCATCTTCATTGATGAGAAGAGTTTGCCTCAAAGATCTATATCTAAGAAGTGCATAAAAAGGAGGCAGAGCAAAGTGTTGTATAGGTCTGGAAGGGATTGCAGGACTTGAGCGCTAGAAGGATCCTCAATGGGCAACTTAATTTGCTTCATACCCCAAAGGTAGAGCTTTTAGAAAGGCTTGCTGAGGGATGTGGGATTTAAGGTGGACTTTGAAGGAGGAGGTAAAATAAGGGAGGGAGGATATTCCAAAGGAGTGCCATGCAGCAAGATATCTGTATAAATATGCATACATATATTGGATTTAACATATAATTTAACATATTTAACATACATGGGATTACCTTTCATCTAGGGGAAGGAGTGGAGGGAAGGAGAGGAAAAGTTGGAAGAGAAGTTTTTGTGAGGGTCAGTGTTGAAAAATTACCCATGCATGTGTTTTGTCAATAAAAAGCTATAATAAAAAAAAGGAGTCCCATGAGCAAATCCACAAAATGAGAAAGTATAGGGCATATTTGCAGAATGAAGTCTGGATCCTAATATGGATCTGTTAGACTGTAAGCTCCTTGAAGGCAAGGACTGTTTTTAGCCTCTTATTTGGTATCCTGGCAAATAGTGGGTAGTTAACAAGTATTGATTAATTGATTAAGTGTAGATAAGGAAATGTCCTTAGAGGCAGAAAGACATAAATTTAAGTTTTTATTTTTTCCATTTATTGTCTTTGTGATCCTGGTCAAATCACATAATGTCTCAGTGCCCTGGGCTATAGGTCATAATATAATAGAATTAACTGAAAGAACTCAGAATATTTAACCTGGAAATGAGAATATTCAGAAGTGATTTGGTGGTCTTCAAATATCTGAAAATAAAGAATGAATGAACAAGTGAATGAAAACAAATATTACCTTTTAAAAAATTTTTTTGTTGTTGTTGAGGCAAGTGGAGTTAAGTGACTTGCCCAGACTCACATAGCTAAGAAATATTAAGTGTCTGAGGTTGGATTTGAACTCAGGTCTTCCTGACTTCAGAGCTGGCACTCTATCCACTAGGCCATTTAGTTGCCCCGAAAACAAATATTTCTTAATAATTCTTACTGAATGCCAAACATTACTCTAAGGGCTGGGGATACCAAGACAAAAGCAAAGATCAGCCCTTGCTCTTAAGGATCTTACATCTGAATTAAGAGGGTGGGCAATACATACGAGGGAAAGTGGATAGGGAAGGCCCTTTATTTCAGAAAGGAACTGGAATGGAATACTCATGGAATATTGGATTTATTGATCCACCCCTAAAAGGGGGAATTGGAGACCAGTGGGAAGAAGGAGTGAAGAGAAGAAGATCAATGGATTTAACCAAGATCACCCAGTTAGAAGGCAACAAATACTGTATTTGAACTCAGCTCCTTTCTAATTTCAGTTCTATTTTACCATGTTATAGTCAGTCAACAAGCATTTATTATGTGACTGCTGTGTGCCAGGCATTGTGTTTGAGCACTAGGGAATAAAACCTATCATCGCATTATTATATTTTCAAATTGTGAGGTCAAGAACTTGCTTCTTTATTTCATGGGCTCTATGGAAAGTTGTTGAGGTGGAAAGTGACATAACTATGCTTTAGAAAGAATAACCTAGTTGTGTAGAAGGGAATAATAGGAAGAGAGCTAAAAATCCTGGTTAAGAAGCTGTTCTGGCCTCTGGCCTAGGCACCAGAAAATGAGCTGGCGTGGCGGCAGTGGAAATGGAAAGGAAGCAATTGATGAAACTTTTTATCAAAGGGATTCAAGTGATCCTTATAATAATAATTAAAAAAATTAGAATCTAATGCAAAATGTTATTTCTGACATCCATCATTCGCATCATTGGTCAGGCTGGGCAGTGTTTTCTGTTTTAATAATATTATGGCATAAAAAGGATGGTGTTCTTAACCAGATCCCCAATATATCCTTTAGACAAACCAAAGGGCCCGGGAAACATATCATCCATAACAATTCCCTCCTCTGCTGAATAATAGGAACCCCATGCATCCAGCTAACATGTACTGAGCACCTACTGGGTGTGTAATGTAATGCCATCTTCCTTTGGAGAAGTCTGGCCCCACACGCCCTGTGAATGAGGCGTGTGTAAAAGAAGCTGACATTCCCAGCAGTTCCTTGGTAAACATTAGCTCAGCACTGAAATACTTTCCTTTGCTTTACCGCAGTCACCCAGAAGAAGCGAAGTGCCAAGGACTGGTCCGAGAGCCACCGCCACGACGGGGACCGAAGCTGGCGCTGCCCTGGCAGAATTGTGCCCGAGGGCAAACTCCTCCTCCAGGTTAATGCTCCAGGCATGCTTTCTCATTGGACTCTTGTCTAGCACACTCAAAGAGATGCATCTTCTCTTTTGTTGAGATTGATTGTTTAGGGATTTTCCTAACAGTGGGTACCTTTTTTTTTTTTTTTTTTTAAATTAAAGAACTGTCAGATTAAGTATGGCTGGGCAAAGAAAGGAGGTGAGTGGGGTTGAGCCATGGCCTAAATTACTCTACCAAAGCCTTCTGGCTAGCTTATCATATTCTCAAATCTATTTAGTTTGCTTTAAAAAATTAAAAATTTAAATTTAGATATTTTATATATAATACATAATTTATATTAACTATGTATATGTAACATACAATTTCTATTAATTTAATAATAAATATCTGTTGTTTTGGCATCAGCTATATTTTCCAGTGTAGCCCTTCTCTAACCAGAGAGCCATATCTTATAACAGAGAATGAAAAAGAAAAAAAATACATATCTATATTTCTATCTATGCATGTCAGCAAAACAAATCAGTGCAAAAAAGTTGACATCCATAGTGTTCCATCTGCAGCCTCCCATCTCTTTAAAGAAGGGAGGGAAGTGCCTTTGCATATTTTATAATTTCGAGGTTGTTTCACACAATTTCATTGTTCATTTCAATCCCATTCATTTTTTGTTTGTTTGTTTGTTTGTTTTTTTAGCAATGCTATTAAAGTGGTTCACACCTCTTCCTTCTCCAGCTCATTTTACAGATGAGAAAACTGAGGAAAGCAGGGTTAAGTAAACTGTCCACGGTCCCATAGCTCGGAAGTTTCTAAGGAACTGATGAAAATGTCTTTTTGACCCCAGGCCCAGAATTCTCTCTACTTTGCCATTTTTCTCTGCTACTGTGTCAATTCCATCATATTCAAGTTGTGTTATAGTCTATATACATAACACATATTATTTATTCACATATATGTTGTTGCGTTTATTCTTCTGTATATTATTTCATATTTCCATCTTGTTATTCTTTATCACTGTATCTTATAACTTCATTATATTCATGTACCATGATCTGTTCATCCATTTTTCCATCAAGGGACATCTACTTTGTTTCCAGCTCTTTAATACTACAAAACGTGCTGCTATGAAGTTTTGTGTGATGTTTTTCTTTTTGTCATTGACTTCCCTGGAGAGTATATATCTAGCAGGAGAATCGCTGGGCTAAGGTATAGCATTTTGCTGGGAACTTTGAGGAGAGTTATTATTTTCCTGATCACTTAGCACCCATGAATGAGGAAGCCAGGAGAGGCTCTCCCTATGAAACTTCTGGCCAAGATACCTAGCTATCTGCTGACTTATTAATTAATTTAATACACCACCCATTTCAGCCTGTTTGGTCTCAAGCTTCTAATTGATTTCATTAGAATTGACCTGGCCTAGGATCAGAAGCATGTACTTTGCATTCATTCAATCATCCATCCATTTGTTCATTCATTCAATATGTATTTATTAAGTACCTACTAAATATCAAAAGCTGTGCTAGATAGTGAGGACACAAATGTACAAGTGAAAAATTCTCGCTCTCAGGATTCCAGAGGAGAAATGGTGAGGGCTTAAACAAGAAGGTGGCCAACATTGAAGTAAAGACTGGGTGTCCCTTTATGGGGGATAATTTAAAGGAGATTTCAGCTCTGGCATAGATAGGAAAAAGTGATGTTGGAGCTCCTTTTCAACTATCAGCTACCAGTCAGTATGACTCATGTCCTTTTTATCTATTGAGTATTGTATGATCTTGCATTTGAGGGTGCCGACATCATTATCACTATGTCAACAGCAGATTAGTGTACAGAGAGAATTTATTTAAAGGGAATTGAAAGACACAAGTGCAGACCAAACTTGGGATTTCTGCAAGGAGTCGTTATCCACCAGTTCATTTATGTAGAATATTTTCAGGGTTTTGAAGTTAAATAAAAAAATTATAAGATTCTATTAAGACCTTTTAAAAATAAAAAAAATTATAAGATTCTATTAAGACCTTTTAAAAATAAAAAATATATATAAGATTCTATTAAGACCTTTTAAAAATAAAAAAAATATAAGATTCTATTAAGACCTTTTAAAAATAAAAAAAATTATAAGATTCTATTAAGACCTTTTAAAAATAAAAAAAATTTATAAGATTCTATTAAGACTTTTTAAAAATGAACTATAGTTATACTATTGGACTGACTTATTCAATGACTTATCCATACACACACACATAAATATATACATATAAATTATATCTACAGTGTGTGCATGAATTATTTATCATTAGTTCTTTTTAAAATCATTTGTTCTTATCATGGGAAAATGCCATATGGAACAGAGGGTCCACCTTAGAGTCAGGAAGACCTGGCCCCTGACATATCCTGGCTGTTTAACTCTGAGGAGGTCATGAGCCCTTTCAGGATGCTTGACCATTTCCTAGGATGAAGTTGTGTGAGAATTTCTGACTTGGATTGACAGGAGGAATTTCATCATCAGGAGTGCCCTATGCTAAGGAAGCCACAGTCCATACCGCCACCAAAAATCAAAACCCAGCACAATTCCATTTAGCAAGTATCACTAAGACCAGTTTTATAGGATTCCGTTTAGTTGGGGGCTCAGTGGAAAGAGCCCTGATTTTGGAGTCATGGACTGAGTTTGAATTTTCTCTCCGCTTCTTATTACCTTAGTGACTTTGGGCAAATCCTTTACATCCCTGAGCCTCAGATCCCTTATATGAACAATTAGGGCATTGGGATAGATGGTTCTGAGGTCCCTTTGAGCTCTAATCTCTGGTCCTATAATTTATAATCACAGTCTTTATTGCTAACTCAGGACAAACAATCCGACCTCAGTGAAGGGCTTATTGAGATCTGGCCACTGACATTTCTGCTGACGATCAGCATGATGGGCTGAGGGCCAGGCACTGGGGGCACTAATTAACCTCTGGAGTAAATTCCCACCCACTGGGTCCTCCTCAATAAAAAGAAAGACCATTTGTATCCAGAATAAAGGAAAGTGAAGGGGAAAAATGCAGACCTGGGCAATGAAGGGGAGTGGTGAGCTGCAATAGCTGAGCTTGGCGCAATGTGCTCGCCAGACCCTAATGACTTCTGACATGTCTCTGCATTAGTGAGTTGGAGAAAGTGGGCTGGGGTTGGATGTCAAGGTTTCAAATTGCCATTAGCAATGAAAGTCATGGAGCCAATGATTTTAGCTCTAGTGATGGGAGGGCTGTACTTCATCAGCAGACTTGGGTGTGTGTGTGTGTGTGTGTGTGTGTGTGTGTGTGTGTGTGTGTTAGAGAAGTGGCAGAAGAGAACAAATATCTTTTGGTGAAATGCAATTATAGTAGATAATTCAATCAACTAAGTGTGTATTAATTGCTTCCTGAGTTTTAGGCACAAGTGCAAAGGATTCAAAAAAAATATAAAAATTATACATACTAGAAACGATAGCCAGAGCAGCTCTATAACTGTAATTTAGGATGGGAACTTGGAAGGGACCTTTGAGATCAAATAATACAGCCCCCTTCTTTCCCCAGTGAGAGCTAGAGAGGTATGGAGTGCCCTATTCTGAATTGGACATTCTTCCAAGTAGTAGGATTGAATTTTGGCCCCCAATAGCCTGTCTTATGTTTTCAGGTTGGCAGGTAGCCCCTGTTTCCAAATTATTTGTGTCTTTTTCTCTAAAACTGAATCTTTTTGATTAAAGCAGAGTCCATTTAGAAGAGCTTTCATGATTCTAGAGGCCAAGGATAGGACTCAAAAGTAAAATGTTTCTGTTTTATCTCAGTCCTAGCCCCAACTTTGGTGGAAAGGAAGGTGATTTGTCTGCCAAATGAGGAATGAATGGCTTGCCAAATAGCCTTCAGGCTATTCACAAATGAAAGGGAAAGGAATTACTTTCTCTCCACTTTTCATTAGTCATGGTTAAAATCCTGATAGGGTCATAATTATCTGCTGGTCTCATCTGGCCCTCCCATGTTTTCCTGGAGTTCACTTCCTTTTCACAGAATCTGAGAATTGGAAGGGACTTCCCAGTTCACTTAGACCCAGACTGTCTGTATACCTTTGACCTTTGGAATACTGACAATATCCAGCATGGAGGAGGAATCCACTGCCTCAGAAGAAACTCTTTCCCATTGTGGATTCATCTTAACCTTATGATCTTCTAAGAGGCTCAGATCTGTTTCACTGGAACTTTCACCTGCCAATGTCTCCATCACCCTGTCCTAGTAGAGTTGATTATTTGAACCCAATTGTTGGACTTTATATTTATCCCAGGAAATTTTAGTCTTATCCAAAGATAATTACAAATTAATTAAGATTTATTAATTCATTAATTAAGATAAGATCATGTTCAGGTCTTTTTGGAACTTGGATTCTCTTATCTAAGATGCTCTCTCACTTCCTCAGTTTTGTGTTACCAGCAACTTTGATAAGCATGCGGCATCTCTTTATCCAAATCATTGATAAAACTAATAAACTGTACAAATTCTTTTGGTTTTGTCATTAATCTAATTCTGAATCCTTAGCTTTTCTTCTAGAGCCTTTCTCATTTCCTTTTCCACTAGACTGGCAGCAGGAAACATCTCAAATTCAGCTTGGCCATACTCATTCCCTTGTTAGATGGCTACAGCAGCTTTGTTTAAAAATCAAGTTAGACTGACCTTATTTTTTCTTGATGAGACCTTGTAGCTCTTTGCAACTATTGCTTTCAAAGCATCCTTTTAATAATGCATACCAGAATGGTTACAAAAATAAAAGCTAATTTTTTGACCTTCCCATTTACCTCAGACTTTTCTTTCTTTTGAAAAGCAACAAAAAGCAAGCTCTTCTCTTGTTTTTTTTTTTTTTTTTTTTTTTTTTTGATTGTCCCTGTTTTATATAGTTTTGCAAAGTCCCTGCCCAAGACTCCACAGTCATCGCTGCCACCTTTCAGAACTTGGGAATTCTAGTTCATCTGGATCTGTGCTCTGAATTCTTTTATCTGGAATTTGGCTTTCCCTGTTAACCATTTTTATGCACTTTCCCATTCTAAAGATCACTTCTTTTAAACAGAGAAAACAGAAGCAATAATAATCATTGAGTCGTTTTTTTCTTTTCTCTGTTGTCAGTAATCCCTCAGGACACTCACCAACTACCAGTCAGTATGACTCATGTCCTGTTTCTCTATTGAATATTGTATGATCTTGCATTTGAAGGTACCGACATCATCATATCACTATGTCAACAGCAGATTAATGTTGGAGAGAATCCATTTGAAGGGAATTGAAAGGCCCAAGTGCAGACCAAACTTGGGATTTCTGCAAGGCGGCATTATCCACCAGTTCACTTATGTAGAATATTTTCAGGGTTTTGAAGGTTCTGAAAAACAACCACCATCATAAATCGAAGAACTGGGCAGGAATCATGGGGAGATGGTTTATTGTTTATATTACAAATGATAGAACTATGAACTCTGGCTTCTTCAACCTCAGTTAGAGATGAATCAATCAATATAAGAAGGGTCCTGCCTTGAAAGAGCAAAGTCACTCAGAAGTTTAAGGGCAGGAATCAGAAGCTGGGGAACCAAAGATACAGGACCTTCAATATGAAGAGAGAAGCTGATGATGAAGGCTGCCCCTGATGCTTGAAAGGAATATTGTATTAAAAAACCCAAAGACAAGAGAGATCTGCTGTGAATCAGCTGAGCACACTGACTGAAACCAGATAGACTTAGCAACTGCTTTATTTGTTGGAGGAGAGCTTTGAAGGCTGCTAGAGGACTTCAGAAGCTGGCTTCTGGGGGAAAGAAAGTTGCAGGGCTTATTGCCCTTTATCACTATTTATATCTCGAGAGTTGGAAAACTTTCATGTGTTTGACAGTAGTAGTCCCCACTGCCCAGAAGGAGCCATTTTGGATCAAGAGGGAGACATTTCAGAGCCCCAAGAGAATGTCTGAAGAGTTTGTAGTTCTTTGACTTAATGGAATTGCTCTTCACTGAAATAGGTTGACACTTTTTCAGTAGCCTGCTAGGGGTGGCCTTGTGCTAAAAGTGTCTGACACTGCTTCAGCAGGCCGGGGGTTTCAGAGAAGCGGTCTTCACCAGCAGGTAGTGTGTGCTACAGACTGTAAAGAAACCAAGGGCATCAAGGTCTGATGTCTACAGTTGTGAGGTACTCCAAGAAGATGATTACAGAAATCCATGTAAAGTCGCAGCGTATATGCCCTGTCCCTGTGGACATTCCTTGCTTTGGCGTGACTCAGTTATCATTGCTTTTGTTTTCTTGTTTAGTAAACGTTTCATGATTAAGAGTCAGTGCTGTCATTGTGACTAATTTTGTCTAAATAGATTGCACACTGTTAGGGGCACAGGAGCTAGAGCAGGAAGAGCAGTGCATTTTTCTATAGGTTATGTCTGGGACCATAAGAGCTGAATTGTGATACTATGGCGGTACCCAGGACTAACCTCCACTCCTCATCCCAAGAATGGGGTGGGCTAATACAAAATGAGAAAAGTAACTGGTAGAAAGAAAGAGACAGAGACAGAGACAGCGAGAAAGACAAAGAGAGACACACAGAGAGATGGAGACAGAGGCAAAGGGACAGAGAGGCAGAGGGACATACAGTATAAATGTAACACTAATGAATGCAATCATTTTGAAGACTATCAAAGAGCTAACTTTCAAAGAAGATTGTTTTTTCTTAGGAGTCTGGCTTTTTTTTTTTTCTTCATTGTCTATTAGGTATTTTCTTGCCAACTCTCAAATGCAAATAAAAGCTTTCTTCTCTAACAGAAATCCATTGCCAGTTTCCTTTTATCTTTATTTCACTAGTTTCTTCTTCCTGTTTTTTAGATTTCAGACACCTCTATATATCTTTATTTCAGTTGTTTTAGAAATACCCCAGTGGGTAGAAGAGGCAAAAAAGAAGAGGTGAAAAATCACTGAAATGTTGTTCTTTTTTTTTTTTTTTTTTTTTTTTTTTTTTTTTTTTTTTTTTTTGAGGCTGGGGTTAAGTGACTTGCCCAGGGTCACACCGCTAGGAAGTCTGAGACCAGATTTGAACTTGGGTCCTCCTGAATTCAAGGCTGGTGCTCTATCCACTGTGCCACCTAGCTGCCCCCTTATGTTGTTCATTGTTAACAAATGTTAACAATTTTCATCTTTGTTAACAATTCTGGTAACTAAATGACCAAAAAGGCAATTAGTAAGCACTTACTGTGGGCAAGATGCTAAGCCACATGAAGACAAAATCTCTTCGGCTTTGAGGTGCTTATATTCTAGTTGGGGGGGGGAGTAATAAACAGGTAAATAATTACAAAATAAGTTTGGGTATGAGAGAGCACCAACACCTGGTGGATCAGAAGAGGATCATCTGTGTGGGAGATGGCACCTAAAATGAGCTTTGACAGATACTGGGATCTGTACTCCATGCATGGAGGGCAGAATGTTCAAAGGCATGGATAGTCCAAAGGCAAGAAGTTGATATTTTGGACTATAATGTGATTTTGAATGTCTTTTGTTTCTATTTCTTATGTAGTAGCTATTGAGTAGGGTGATGAAGAAATGCCATCTAGAAATCACCTAAAAAGCTATGATCTCTTAAAAATATATGTACAGGACTAATATGGGGCCTTGTAGGGTCTTCACCTAGCCGTGGTTCCCCTTGGCAGTCTGATAAAGCCTGTGGACCCCTTCGCATAAGAAGAATCTTAAATGCCTTAAATCAAATATAGAAGATTGAAAAGGCTAGTTATAAAGAAAGATACTTTTTCATTTTTTTAAGTCTAAGGATTCTAGTTCAGAATCCCTGTTATAGGAGGGAATCCGTGTTATCCTTCCAGCACAGGAAAAGGCAGGAAGATCCCATTAAAAACTGCCTTAATAAATGCAGGGCAAAAGGTAGGTTAAATATAGGTTTTTTACTGACTGGCTTTGTGTGAATATCCTAAGTGAGAGAGGGGAGAATCTGGACGATTTCTTTTGCCCTAGAATAAATATCCATGGAAAATCATCTCAGCAGGAAATCACATTTTGCATCTTTCACACATATCACACACAGAGCCTGTTTGCCTGCTGTGTGGTTAAGTAAACAGAGTAGCTGCGTGCCATGTAAATACTCCTAGAGCAATCTGGACACAGCCTAGGACAGCAAGTGTCCCAAGATCCCAGAATGGCAGGAGACGATCAATCATTTATTTTATTTTTTTGGCCTAGAGCCTAAGAAAATGCTTCCAAGTACAAGGGTTTCTCCTCTCAAGTAGAAAAAAAAATAATGGTGGCTGAGCTTATTATTCCAAAAAAGTAAATGAGAAATTTAGAAACTCAAGGGAAGACCAATACATTAATTAGTGGTTTAGAGAAGGAAGAGATAGAATGATCTGAATAATGTATCTATGTCACAGAAAGTCGGCCCTAAAACAGTATTCCTTGTATTCACAACATGTCGGACACGAACCTATCAGAGGCTGCAAAATCATCTCATTTGAGCCACAGAATAGCTCTAGAAGATAGGAACCATGATTACGATTATCCCCATTTTTTCAGATGAGAAAACTATGCCAGAACACTAGCTGCTCATGGTCCCCTAGCTGTGTATTTCAAAGTCTCACCTTTCTTTCTTTCTCTTCGTCTCCTTCAAGGACAACCTGGCCGACAACAGCAGAAAATAGGCCAGCCTTTAGCATAGTCAAGAAGTGTTTCTTCTTCTGGGTTCTCTAGGCCGTCTGTTGTTCTGGCTGGACAGATGGACTGGTGATTGACTGAATGAACCTGAAATCAGATAGGTTTTAGTTCATTAAAGATCTATGAAAAACCTTAGGAAATCACGTTGTATAATTCTCCATTTACCAGATGTGTCCCAGTAAAGCACAGTGTTTTGTATGCAGTAAAGTCCTAATAAATGCCTTACTTATTCCTTCCTTCCTTCATAGAAGTAAAGTGACTTCTCGGTTATTCTAACACATTTAGAACTACATCATCTGAGAGAATATTTGCAAAGCACTTAGCACAGTGCGTGGCCCAGAACAGGTATTTTTTACTAATAAATGCTCATTTTCTTCCTTTGACGACCGTATCATACTACTGCCTCAGCCTGAGTTTTTGGTGCCCTAAAATTCCCAGATTTTTCTAGCCTATAGATCCCCCATCCTTCATCTTTATTATTGACTATTTATATCCAAGTAGAAAACTTTACATTAGCTAATATTAATTTTGGAAAATTAAAAGTTAACATTTGAAAAGCATTTAGCTTATAGGTGCTATATAAATGCTGACTATCATCATCATCATCGCTATTATTATTATTGATGAGTATCCATTTATGGATCAAGTGGAATTGCCTTCATAAATTTGCTATTGGTTTTCTCTTTCCCTTTAACATATGTTTCGGTTTTCGATGGACACTATGATGCCTTCTCTTCGAATATGCTAACCAGGGCAAATTCTGACTCAGTCTCATATAAAGTCCTTCGGCGATTAGCCTCCCACCCTGCTGGCAGCCTCCATGCAATGTCCACGGAGGCCATGGAGAGGGCACTGAAGGATTGGGAACTCTGGGCTGGAATCCTGATTTTGCTGCTAAGTTGTTGGGAGACCCTGGGAATTTTACTTTTATTTGACCTCTTAGTCTTGGGAATTTCATTTTTAAAATTCAGAAGACAGATGGGATGATTCCACTCAGTTCTAAAATTTCATGATTCCTTAGAATTACAGTCTGAGAAATCTCATGGAAAACCAGGCTCTCTCAATCAATCAAGATGATGTAGTGGCTTCTGGAGGGAAAGGGCTATTTCTTGTCTTTGTACCCTGGGACCTAGCACAGTGCAGAGCAAACAGTAGGTTACTAATGAAGCCTTGTTGCTGGGCTGTGTGATTTGAGAGACAAGAGGAGAAGAGAAGCTGATCCTGAAGCGTCTGTTTTTTCTCTCCTGCAGGCCTTGAATGGCTTTGTGCTGGTGGTCACCTCTGAGGGCTTAATCTTTTACTCATCTCACACGATTCAGGACTACCTGGGATTCCATCAGGTGAGTGTGCCTCCCACTGAAGCCTTGGTACAAGCTTTGGGTTCCCGATGCCTGGAATTCTGGATCTTCAGACACCCTGAGACACTCTTGTCATTTGGTCATGTTTCAGTCATGTCCAACTCTTTGTGATCCCATTTGGGGTTTTCTTGGCAAAGACACTGGAAGGGACTTGCTATTTCCTTCTCCAGCTCATTTTACAGATGGGGAAACTGAGGCAAACAGGGTGAAGTGACTTGTCCAGGCCCACATAGCTATACGTGAGATTTAAATTCAGAAAGAGGAGTCTTCTTAATTCCCAGCCCAGTGCTCCACCCAATGTGCCCTACTGAAATTCAAGGCATTCAGTGTTGTCCATGGAATGTCTGGACCCACTCTACCATGCACTTATTGAGTGTCCTTCAAACCAATATTCTATATGAGGATGACAAGCACTAGGCTACATAAGGAATGACCTCACCAATACCAGCAGAAGCACTGCTGAGCCACAGTGTTCCAGGCAGGAGCAGTAACGGCTCCCTGCAAAACCAGAGAGGGACTAGTGTTAGAGCAGAGAGTTGAACATAGCCATTCAGCCACTTCTATTTGCCCCATCCATTCTGCTACTGACCCGTTGGATACACACACATGTTAGGATTACAAGGTGATAACTCAGGTTGTCTGGGCAATTCTCTAGCTCAGAATTCACACCTTTGGTTCAGGCCTGTAAGGGGAGTTTACACCTTTGGACTTCTGAAGAGGAGTTTACATATTTAGAGGAGTTTACACCTTTAAAAGGAGCAAATTCATTGGCTGTGGGAGTTCTCACAGGCCCATTCTCTGGGAGGATAAAAGAGGCAGCATTGAGCCTGGAGAGTCAGTCTGGCTGGGAGATTGAGTTGGGATTAGACCTGGACCTTTACAATTTGGCGCCCAACGTGGGGCAAGGACTTTGCTTATCCTGACAAGGACTGATTCTGAGCCCTTCAGAGGAGCTAGCCTGAACCTTCACACTTACCCTTTCATATTCATTTATACATATATATATATATATATAAATACAAATATACAATATAAACATATATACACATATATGCATACAAATAATATACACATATATATGTATACACATATATATGTATACACATAAATATACATACACACATATACACAGACATATTCATATATACACAAGCACACACACATATGTATATATATATAAATATATAAATATAAATATAAATATATATATATATATATATATATATATATATATATATGCACACACATACGTATGTCAATTTTTATTTGGTGAGCTTCTGTCTGGTTATGCAGTTCCCCTAATAAGAAGCAACCAAAACTATGTTAACCTGAATTGCTGTGAATTAGGCCAAAAGGTTTTAAATGGAAAATGGAAGCAAGAGGGAGAAAACTGCCCATGCAAATGTAAGTAGTCGGATACCACGTTTGATAGGAGGTACAGCAGAGGAAGAAGAATACCAGAAAGAGGTCCAGCAACTTCCAGGAGATAATATCTTGGGAGAGGAAGCAAGGAAAACCCCAAGGCCCAGGAGTCCCTGATAAGAAAAATGATGTAGAAATCCTAGTGCCAGGAGCAGCTTAGACTCCATACAGCGAATCTGTAAATGTGCACCTTAGGTCTTCTCAAGGGCTGAGGTGCCATCACTTGCTCCAGTCATGGCTCAGTCTTGCATGACTATGTGGAGGATGATGGGATCATCCTGGGATGAATTCAATGGCCCCAACTTCATCCCTGACCTTCTGCATCCCACCACCATCTCCCCTTTCTTAAAAGGGTGGGCCCAGATTCCATTCTATGGGCTGTTCATGGACATTCACTGAGCAGAGAATCACAACTATAATCTTTGTGGTAAACTGCAGGGCCATTGGATCCGGTTGTCTCCTTGCCCTCCACTGTAATCTCAGGTGGCTGGACAATGATATCTGTTTTGTCACTGAATACTAAGGCCCAATGGGCTTCGCACCTGAACGCCCCTTTATGGGCCACATCCCCTACTAGAAAGTGAATTGTTTGAGGTCAGAGACTGTCTCCCTTGTTTATTTGTGCACCCAGACCTTAGCATAGCTTTTATGATCAAATCCCTAGAGGATGCTAATAAAATGATAAGATTGTTGGTCTGTGTGACCTGATGTGACTAGATGTTTCTTCAGAAATGTCTAGGTGACTGACTGATTTTCTGCCTTCTGGCGACGTGGCCAGATCTTGAACCTAACCCAAGCACTTAGACTCTTCCCTAAGTTGCTTTTGGGGCAAAGTTGTTGGGTAGAGACAGTTTATACATACAGAAATAGAAAGCTTCCCAATGAAGTCAAACAGAATTCTTCTTTAGAGCACTAGCTTCCATTTCCCTGATCCCTATTCCCAGTATCCTCTCAGCTTGAATTTATTTTATTTTTTTATTAATAATAGATTTTTATTTTCAAAATACATGCAAAAGTAGTTTTTGACATTCACTCTTGCAAAACCTTGTATTCCACTTTTTTTCTCCCTTTCTCCCTTCTCTCTACTCCCTTCCCCTAGACAAAGTAATCCAATATAGATTAAGTATATGCAATTCTTCTAAACACATTTCCACATTTATCATGCTGCACAATAAAAATCAGATCAAAAAGGGGAAAAAAAAAAGGAAAAAAACCCCATCCATTTTGCATTTCACAGTGTTCTCTATTTTTCTTTGGCCATAACTCCTTCCTTGTCCATAAATCACAGTTTGATTTTAAGCAAAATTTGGAACCTCTTAAAGACAATATGTTATAATGGCTGGAGAGCAGCATTGGAAGTAGAAAGATCTGGAGTCAAAATCATTGCAAAAATAATCACACTATGTGACCCTGAACAGGCTAGTTGACCACTATATGCCTTAGTTTCCTAATCTATATAATCTATAAAATATAAAATAGGAATAATAATACTTGTAGCAAATGTCTCAGAGTATATTGAATGGAAGTAAAGCCTCCCAGTGTTTAATGGATGATCCATTCAGGAATGATATTTTGAGCACTATTTTACTAGATATTTAGGATTCAAAGCCAATTAGTTCACATTCTACCAGTTAAGAACAGACGCTCTTAACTAGGAGTCTAGGAGTATATGGAGAGATTTCAGGGGCTCCATGAACTTGGATGGGAAAATGTTGCAATAAAGATTTCAATAATTTGATTTCCTTCTTAATGTCTTTTTTGCATTTAAAAACAGCTCCGAAGAGGGTCCATAAACTCACTAGACTGCAACTGGAGGCAATGACTCCCCCCAAAAAAGATTAAAAACACCTGATCTAGGGATATGACACATTTGCAAAAGTGTGGGTGTATGTGTTCAGAAAAACAAATTGGAAGGAGGTGGCATCTAATCTGAATCTTGAAGATAGCAAGAATCCCCAAGAGGCAGAGAGACAGAAGCAGATATTCTAGGCACGAAGGACAATTTGGACAAAGTTTCCAAGGAGCAGGAGGTGCAGTGCTGAGTTCTGGCAATAGAAAATAGGCGATTTTATTGGAACTTTGAGTAAAGAAGACTAATGAGCATAAAGGAAGTCTAAAGAAGTCATCTGGAACTCAGCTGTGGAGAATCCGAATTCTCCGCTGAGTCTCTAGTGTGCCCTAGGAGCAATAAGAACTTAATGAAGATGCTCCATGTGCTCAGATCTAGGCTTTAGGGATATTGTCTTGGAAGCTATATGAAGGATGGATTGCACAGGATAGAATCTTGTATGTGTCCCGTCTCCCTCTGATCCTCTGCCCCCTCTCCCAAGCTCTCCTAGGGCAAGTGATTTTCTTATTTTTGTATATCTAGCTCTATTCTTTGAGCTCAGAAGGGTTTAATAAGTTTCTGCTGAATGAATGAATATTGTAAAACATAGATCCCGTAAGCAAATAAAAGATGGCATTAACCACTGTTTGCTCACCATCTCATCAGCTTGGCCAGACCTCCCATAATCACTTTCATGAAAGGCTTTTATAGGAGATAACTTCATATAAGCATTCTCTCATATAAGCTGTAACCTCTTGGAGTACATCCTATAGGGATGAGGCACAGAAGATTAAGTGATTACATAATAAGTGGCTGAGGTGGGAGTCCAATCCAGACTGTAAACATTGCATTCTTGAATTTGAATCCTGTTATTGTAAAAATGACCAGATTGCTATTGAAAAATCCTAGAAGACACCTTGTTTTTAAGATATAAGAAATAAAAACCTTTCCTCATTTTGAGCCTTTTATAGGTGAATATATATTCACTATAATCCTACTAAGTGCGCGCTCTCTCTCTCTCTCTCTCTCTCTCTCTCTCTCTCTCTCTCTCTCTCTCTCTCTCTCTCTCTAATTTAAAGTCTGGAGTTGTTATTTTTGAAATATATACTCTGAAACTCTTCAAAGTGTGCTTTGTGTTCTATGATGGGGCTGCTTAATCTCTCTCATTTGAAGCTGGCCTCCCTTAACTCCTTTTAATTATTGAAGGCAACTGAGTTGAATTATGTGTTCTTTTTGACGTGTTTACAAAGCCTTCCTCCATATTGAGCTGCCTCCAAATAATCCCTCAGAATTAGAACATGCCATGGAGCGTTTTCATCCCACAGCTGCTCAGACGTCCAGCTGGCCACAGATGATTCCTCCCAGTGAAGGGGGCTTCTCCCTTTTTAATAAAAGAATACAAACTAAGAGATCAAAGGTATGGGGATGGTTTGTCTGCAAGATGGCCCTTGGGCATCTTAAGCGCTATTTACATTTCATAAGGAAAGAGCTTCCAGGAGGCTTTGGAGGCTTGTGATTTTCCATTGTAGCAGGTGGGACAGTAGAATGAATGCTAGACACTTGTCTCCTCCACATCTGAAACAAAACTGTTGACTATAGTGCTGGATCTGGTGAGGGCTGCGGTCCTCAGGTAATTCATTGGACATTTGTCAAGCCACCTTCCAAATGGAGGAATAGACCAGGATGTAATAGCAAAGATGGTGAACAGGAGCCATTTTTCTGGATGTTTGGGGCCTTCTCTTTAGAATGTCTGGAAAGTTATATATCTCCAAATCTCTCTCAACCTCAGAAGCTGGTATCAAAGAGACTTTGGAGGGGGGTATTTCATGTGTGGGTTCAACAAATGAATGACTGTCGACGTGCCCAGTCTAATGACTTTACTGAACACTTGGTGGACAGAATATGACCCTACTGTGGCATTTGTTTTCCTTGCCAGACAGATGTTTTACATCAAAGTGTCTTTGAGCTGATCCACACAGAAGACCAGCCGGAATTCAGGCGCAATCTTCACTGGAAGCTAACATCAACCCCCAAACCTGAAAGCGATCCCACTTGCTCTGGTAGGTTCAAGGACATCTGCACTCACTTGGGACACTTTGTGGTCATTTGTCTGTTGGGTTGGAATCTTTGAGGCCCTCAAATACAATTCCCTCACAGACAATTAAATCTAGAGCTGGAGGGGACTTTCGGGTTATTTAGTCTAGCCCTGTCATTTTATACATGCCTTCCCTCAGTTTATCCTGTCTATATCTTCCCTATGAGACCGTGACCTCTTTGAGGGAAGGGGCTCCCTTTTGCCGTTCTTTGTTTTCCCAGTATTCATCATTGTGTCTAACAGAGAGTAGGTACTTAATAAATAGTTATTGAACGGACACAGATATTGGCTAATTCCACCACCAGCTGAGTGTCTGTTTCTTAAAGGACCAATGAAAAGAGAAACATAAAATGGAGATGATCTGATCTTTCCAAGGATCAATAAGGTTTACCAAGCATTTTGCCTACATTCTCTCACTTTCTCCCCACAACAGACCAGTGAGTAAAGGATTAAAACAGTTATTATCTCTGCTGACTTCAATTTCCTACTGGATCCCTAATCTTCTCAATAGTGGCAGGTCCTCCACTGGAGCTGATCCCAGAATAGGAGGCCCTGGGGCATTGCGGAGAGCTCTGGTTCATCTCCAAGCTTTGCCACTTACACCTGGGAGATCATGGGTAAGAATGTCACCTCCATCGATCTCAGTTTCTTTATCAATAACAATTTGAAGGATTTGGTGTAGGTGACTTCTGACATCCCTGACAGCTCTAAGTCTGTGGTCTTATGCAATGAATAGATCTGTACCTTTCCATTCTGTTATGTCTTGTCACCATGTTCTATAAAATACCCATAGAGGAGCTAACCCATTGATATATGGGAAATTGGGCCTTAGAAAGTGGAAGGAACCGGCCCATGGGTTACTTCCCTGTTTAATGGCAGGACTAGAGCAGCTCCTTGACCCCAAGGTTTGAGCTCTTTTGGCTGCTGCAGTAATAGCCGTTCTTAGGGAACACTAAGCTCTATGGTTCTATGGGTTTTATGCCCACTTAGCTGAAATGATGATCTACCCGTGAAATAAATGATACTGTCCAACCCAATAAGCATGTGCTAAGTGCCTGCTGTGTTCCCACCATTTGGCTAGGCCTTGGGATTTAATGATAGAATGAAGTCAATATCTTCCCCTAAAGAGCTTATATTCTCCTGCATTGGAGACACAATTTGTCAACATAAGTTTGGGGAAGAGAAAGTGTTAGGATTACCAGGTGAGAACTCAGGTTGTCTGGACAGTGACAAGGTGAGAATTCAGGTTGTCTGGACAGTGACAAGGTGAGAACTCAGGTTGACTTGACAGTTCTCTGGCTCAGACCTTTGGTTTGGGCCTTTAAAGGGAGTTTACACCTTAGGAATTCTAGGAGGAGCAAGCTCATTGGTTGAAGTGGTTCTTCCCAGAAGCCCTTGCATTATCCCATACCCATCTTTATTTCAATTCCGAAGGTGTAAACTCCCTTTAAAGGCCCAAACCAAAGGTCTGAGCCAGAGAACTGTCAAGTCAACCTGAATTCTCACCTTGTCACTGTCCAGACAACCTGAGTTCTCACCTAGTAATCCTAACAAGAAAGAACTCTAGCAGCATCAAGGAAGTCTTCTTAGAGGAAGAGCTAGAGTTAAGCCTTGAAGATGGCTCGGTGATGATAGAGATAAGGAGAAAAATATCCTGACATGGGGCAATAGCAGGTGCAAAGGCATAGAGAGAGGAGATCAAATACTAAGGTTAGAGACCAACAAATGGGCCAGTTTGACCGTAATGTAGAGTGTGTGGACACAAGTTATGTGTAATAAGCCTGCAAAGGTAGGTTAGAGCAAATCTGTGGAGACTTATTTATGCCAAGCTGGGGCATTTATATTTCCTCCTAGAAGCAATAGGGAGCTACTTGGCTCTTGAGTAGGACAGTGACATGATCAGATTTATGTCTTAGAAGAATTAGTTTGGCCCCTGCGACTAGAACAGATTTGGGAAAGAAGAAACTGGAAACCTAGAAGAGCTTACCTCGTGCTATGTTTGCTGATAAAAATACACTCAGTATTTTCTATTCACTTGCCTTAGAGACATGGATGACTGTGACTTAGACAATATTCAAACTGGAAAGGACCCTAGAGGCCATTTAATGTAACTCCTTTCTTATCAATTCTGAGTCATGGAGCTGACCTTGGGGAAGGAGGATGGGGCTTAGTGGGGAGGTGTCAAGGAGTGTGTGTGTGTGTGTGTGTGTGTGTGTGTATGGGGGCATAAAACCCACAGCTTCACAATTTGAACCCCTACCCAGTCTTTGTCTTTGTCCAAAGAATAATGGAGTGCCAGATTCAAAGCAGCCCCAAGTGCTCTGACCTTTGGTATTCTCCCAAAGAGAAAACACACCGGAAACACTATGGTCTATTATAGGAATGGGGATATAAAGTCTGGTAGAAACCTCTGAGCCAGGACCTGGAGCCTCCTGGACAAGTCCTGCCCTGCCACCTGTTTCCTCTTAGAACATATCTGTCCCATTCTAAAAGGAGTTCAAAGTTGAAAAAGAAAAAGCAAAAAGGCCTAGAGCTATTGGGTATCTCTAGGTCCAGAGAGTCAATGCCCCAGATTTTCTGTTTTTAATTGGTCTGACTGTTATTTTGGTATTATATAAGCACAGCCTGAGCTCACATGCCCAGTCTGGTTCCAATTACTCACTTGCTTGAGAGTGGTCCAGTGGATTCGGTCTTTCATGTGTAAATATTTATATGTGCTCTGTTTGTATGTGTCTATGGGGGTGTTTGGTGTATGTGTGGGGCTTGCTTAAATCCCTCCAGGATCAGTTTAGTATGTGTCTGCCCTCCAGATCCTGGCAAATGATCCGGTCCTAGGTCTGGAATTAAAAGTGACCATCACGTCCAATTCCTACCTGAACAAGCATTTCCCCCAAATTGTAAATCAATAATCATTTATTAATGTTATGTGCTAGGTATAGCACTAAGTTCTTGGGATACAGATACAAACAAATAAAAAGATCGTACCTTCCCTCAAGGAGATTACATTTTCAAATCTTAGCAATGAGAGGCCATCTGACCTTTTCTTGAAGACTTACAAGGAGGGGAGCTATTCCAGCCCCAAGTGCAAACCACTTCTGGATGGGTGAGATCATTGGAAATGTGCCTTCTCTCCTCCCTTCCTCTCCCTTTGCTCCTGGTTCTGCTCTCTAGCTCCTTGTAAAAGCCTAAGCCCTTCATGCCAGCTAGCATGTCCCCCCTGAGTCTTCTCTTTTCCTCTAGGCTAAACATCCCCAGTTCCTCTAGGCTAAACATCCCCAGTTCCTTCATCTGGTGCTCACGTCAAAGACTTTATCATGCTCCTTTGGGTGAAGGAGATACTTTGGATCTCTCCAATTGTCAATGTCTTCCTTAAATCACAATGCCCAAAACGGAATACAATTTTCTAGATTAGGGGGAGAGCACCATAGGGCTTTCATCTCCTTATTCCTACAATCTACATCTCTCCTGTCCTAATGCAGCCCAAGAACATATGAAGTTTGGGATTTTTTTCTAGTTCTTGATTTGGTTTTCAGGTTATACTAGTGACTGATAGATTGAGTCTGCAGTCCACCAAAGTCCAGATCTTTTCTTTTAAAAATACAGAAGTCGGGGCAGTTAGGTGGCACAGTGGATAGAGCACCAGCCTTGAATTCAGGAGGACCCGAGTTCAAATCTGGTCTCAGACACTTAACACTTCCTAGCTGTGTGACCCTGAGCAAGTCACTTAACCCCAGCCTCAAAAAACAATACAGAAGTCATTGTTTTTTACTGGAGAACTTTTTATTGTAAGTGAAGTGGGAGAGCTGGACACAGCTTAGATGATTCTGATTTTGTTGGCAGCATCTAGAGCGTCGTAATCTGGAACAAGGTGGACATAAGTCTTCTTCTCTCCATGAGGATGGATCAGTGTGTTGACCTTGGCCATGTCCATGCCGTCCAACTTCTTCACTGTCTGCTTGATCTGATGCTTATTGGCCTTGACATTCACAATGAAGACAAGGGTGTCGTTGTTCTCAGTCTTCTTCGCTGCAAACTCAGTAGTCAAGAGAAACTTAAGGATGGTACAGTGATCAAGCTTGTTTCTCTGAGAAGCATTTTTCCTAGGGTATTTGGCTGCTTTTGAAGTCTTAATGTCATGGGTCGCCAGAAAGTGGAATATGTTTAGATCTTCTTCTTGTGGCTTTGGACACCCTTCACCATCACCTTTTCCTTCAAAGACTTGGATTTGACTTCGTTCTTGGGGGGGGGGAGGGCAATGGCTTTCTTCTTTGTCTTCAGTGCCATCTTGGAGGAAAGGGACAAGATTCATTTATAATCTGTCTTTCCTCATCTCCCAACTAAACAGCAAATATCATAAACATATCTAGGATAGAAAATACATTTTCACATTTCCCATGCTCCAAAATACAGACAACTCCCTGCATTTCTTCATCTTTTTGTCAGGTTTGGAGAGCTTTATTTTATCCCTTTGGGAGCATTGTATTGATCAAAGTCTATGTCTTTCAAAGTTGTTTTTTTTTTTTTTTAAATATTAAGTTGTTACCATTATGCATTTTGCATTTTTGGATTTGTATCAGTTCATGAAGGTCTTCCCAATTTTCTCTGAGACTGTCCCTTTCATAATTTCTGTGGCACAATACCATAATTGGCTTGGTTATTCCCCAATAGGTAAGCATATCCTTCATTCCCATTTTTGGTTATTCTTCAAAAGAGCTGCTAGTAATATATTTGTATATATAAGTCCTTTCTCTATTTCTTCAGTTTTTCTCAAAGTTCCAGATCTCTTGGACAGACTGCTTTATAGCACTGTCTCTCCAGTTTCGAGCTTATTGAGTCAGTCTCTGGAACCCAACCATACAATTTTATATTAATTCCTATTAAAATCCATTTTTAATAGATTCAGTCTATAATCCTCTGGCTTGTCATGATTTTTTTGAATCCTGACTCAGTCACACAGGGAGTTAGCTGCCCTTCCCTCTTATCTTTGTGTTGTTAGCATCTACCTTTATCTGAGTCATTGATAAAAATGTTTGACATTATCGCACCCCAGATTCCCTGGGGCACTCTGGGAAGGAGGTTTGTTTTTTTTTTTTTTTTTTTTTTTTTTAAATCAATGTAGTTCTTTTTCATGTTGTTGCACGAACCTCCATAGAAGATCCTGCCACTATATTGGAGAGCTCCTTCCTGTTCATTATGGTCTTGGGTAATCCACTAACCCACTGCTGTCTCTTATTCTTATTTATGTCTCACCTGACCAGCTCACTGACCTTTTTGGGCTTTAATTTTTTCACTTACGGGAGTTTCTCAGGTTCTATACAGCTTGTACAGCCTATTGCAGTAAGCCAGGTAGTGGCCCCTTCCTCTTTTAGGGATTTGCTATTTTCATTCTTCCAAGGACACATGTCGTTCTTGATGGGTAGGTGGGGCAGTACATTCCAGAAAGGGCGATGATGTGGTCACAAGCTGCCCCTGGAACAGGGACCTCCATATGCAGCAATCTGATTGTAGGATTCATCCTCTGCCTCATGTTGTATGTACCAGAAAGCAACAGGTGTGAACTCACCCTCCATTTCTTTTTCACAGAGATTCTCTCACCTACTATCTGTGGGCCATTCCTAACTCAAACATAGGTGGGAGTGGAGGAGAAGCCTTGATTAATCACAGGGCCAGATTGTGAGACTTATGTTAGATGGCCATGGAGACTCTCTGATCATTCCTCTTCCTGTGCTGTTCAGGTGAAACAACGCCCAGCCCATCTGATAGCAGTGACAAAACAGAGGAGCTCCCTCCGGAGAACTCAGCCCTCCTGGAACGGAGCTTTGTCTGCCGCTTCCGGTGCCTGCTCGATAACTCCTCAGGGTTTCAGGTAAGTCATGGCTCCATTGGCTCATGATCTAGACAGCTCAGTGGAGAATGAGTCTAATCCTTCAGTGTGATGCAAATGGAACTAAAGGGTGCAGAGCAAGGGTGTTCACACCCACTCTTGCTAGCTTGGCTCAGTAGCTGCACTTCCTCTTTCTCCAAGATGACATTTTCTTTTGGTCCATGAATTGTATGAAATGATCTGCTCTTTCATAACCTTGTGATGGACCAAAGAATCTAGAGCTAGAAGAAGCCTTAGAGATCATTTTGTTTTATCTCCTCCTTTTACACAGGAGGAATGGAGGCCAGACAGAACAGGGACTTAGTGTCATAGGACCAGACGGGACCTTAGAAGCCCGGATCATATTTATTTAAGAAAGCCAAAACCCTTTATGTATGCTAATTCATTTGATCCTAGCAACAACTCTAAGAGGAAGAAGCTATTATTATCCCCATTATACATTATATCCTCATTATCCCTATCTATACACTGAGAAAGTTTAGGTGACTTAAAATTGTGTTCAGCAAGGTCCTTTATTACTACCTTTTTAAGTTTAAATTTATCTTAAGGTGATTCAGGCCAATTTCAATGGACTTAGGATGGAGAGAGCCATCTGCATCCAAAAAGAGGACTATGGGGACTGAATATGGATCTAAGCCTCGTTTTTTCACCTTTGTTGTTGTTATTGTGTGCTTTTTTTTCCCCTTTTTTCATCCCCCCCCTTTCTGATCTGATTTTTCTTATGCAGCATGACAAATGTATAAATATATTTAGAAGAATTACACATATTTAACATTAACATATAGATTGCTTGATATCTAGGGAAAGGAGAAAGTTGGTAAGGAGGGGAAAAAACAACTTGAGACAAGATTTTACAAGAGTGAAAGTTACAAACTATGTTTGCATGTATTTTGAAAAATAAAAAAGCTATTATTCTAATATAGACATATAAATTTATATTAAAAATAACAAAACGATGTTATTTGTATAATTGTCTTAGTATATTGGGAAATTCAATAATGATTGTTGAGTTCATGATGGAAAGGAGCATTTAAAATAAAGTAAATATGTGTGGAAAAGAACCACTGGAGCCCAGATGCACCAGGATGATATAAACTGCCTTCCACGACTGTAGCTTAAAGAGCTCAGGAGTTACTGAGAAATGAACACATTTCAGGCAGACCAGAGGGATCAAGCTCTGCCTGGATGTTCAGAACATTCCTAACTGAGGATTCTGAGCAGTTGTGATTATTTTCTATATTCTGAGCTATTGAAATTACACCGAGTTTGATGCACTATAAAGTCCTCAAACAGCCAAGGAGAAGACACATTGTTGTCAAACTAAAAAAAGCATTAATTGTTCGAACAGTGTCGGGGATTGAATTGTGAAGAGAAGGCAGCTCCTGGAGAAAAGATCCCTAAATCAGTGTACCAAACTCCATTAGAGGAGGAGGGCGTATGGGCTACCTATGGATGTAGAGAACCACACATTCTATCTGTTTATCTATATTGGGATTCATTTTTATTAAAGCTTTTTATTTTCAAAACATACACATGGACACTTTCAGCATTAACCTTGCAAAGCCTGCTCCAATTTTTCCCCTCCCCTAGACGGCAGGTAAAACGATATATATTAAACATGATAACAACTTATTTACTTTATTAAATTTAGTTACTTATTTACTTTATTAAACGTTTTTAATAAATTGCCTTTTCATTGGCTCTATGCATCATTTAATAACTTGCGCTTGGAGTTTGTGATCTATTGGTTGACACTTCTGCTCTAAGCTAGCCCCTAGGAAGGAGATGGGGAAACCCTGGGGAGGACTCAGCCCTGCTCCTTATTCCGCAGGGAGGATGGTGCCGAAGGTATCGAGGGTTGCTCAGATGCTTACCCAGAGACACTCCCACCCACTACAGTTATGTGTCATTTGACCATGAGCAGAACGGAAAAAATAGCATGAACCAAAGACTTCAACTCAGTCACTAGAATAAGAAGAAGCTGTAACTATGGGGTAATTCCTGCAAATGTGATCCTCGCAGGAGCAGATCCAAAGCCCCAAATCATATCCTATATATTTGAATATATTAATTTATTACATGATATTATATGATCATGTGATGTCATGTTATGTTAGATTATGTCATGTAATAGATTATATGTAAATTATATGAAACAGTCCAGTATGTTATAGTATGCAATGTTATGTGTAAAATATCTGTCTATACGTAAATACATACACATTATATACACATTTAAGCTATAATTCTTTTTCTACAGGCTTTAAGCCTCCAAGGCAGATTGAAACCTCTCCATGGGCAGAGTCCCAGATCCAAGAATGGGTCTCCAGTGCCCCCTCAGCTGGCGCTCTTTGCCATCTCTACTCCTCTGCAATCTGCATCCATTCTGGAGATCAGAACAAAAACCCTGACCTTCCGGACCAAGCACAAACTGGACTTTACACCTGTGGCCTGTGATGCTAAGTAAGCACGAGGGCAGGGCTGGTAGGAGCTGACCCTAATGGCCGCCCTTCTCCGATGCATCCGTCCTCCTCTGCTGCCCCGTTGAGGTCGGCAGGTGATCCCGGGTGCCTAAAGGCTGACTGGGATCTTAAGTGCGGAAATATGTATAGAAGAAGGGCACATGTTTAACCTATATTGGATTACTTGCTACATGGGGAGGGGGTGAGGAGAAGGGAGGGAGAAAAAAAATGGAACAAGGTTTTGCAAAGGTGAATTTTGAAAACTATCTGCGCATGAGTTTTGGAAATAAAAAGCTTTGTGTGTGTGTGTGTGTGTGTGTGTGTGTGTGTGTGTGTGTATACATATGTGACTTGGAAGAGCTTAGGGTCAGGTTGATCTTGCTAAGCAAGAAGGGAAAGGCCTAATGAAGAGATGGGTCATGTTGCCTCTCTCTATCTCATCTACAAAGTGGGAATAAGCTCCATCTTTTGAACAGAGGAAAATGGTTTCATTGTGAATGAGGATTAGAAAAATGGGGGGTGATATCAGCTTGCTCTGTGACTGCCACTGTGCTTCTTCTTCCTAGAGGGAAGCTGGTGCTAGGATACACAGAAGCGGAGCTGCGTATGCGAGGAACCGGCTATCAGTTTATCCACGCTGCCGACATGCTCTACTGCGCCGAGAACCACATCCGGAGTAAGAGTTGAGAGCCCTGCCCGGCCCCTGTTCTGCACTGCCCCTGTTGCTAACAGTAACACGACTGTGTTGATTTATCATCCTCCAAAAGGGGAACAGTTCCTTATAGACTCTCTAGCCGTTGGATCACTAACAAGCATGTGGTATCAGACAACGGCACCAAGAGTGGGTCTTCACGTTCTCCGGCATATTGAGGCTCCGGCCAGCATGGCGCTAGAACCCAGGGGTAGCCAACCACTACCTTTCTGGAGGGGTATTAGTTACAGTGCCCCTGGGGAGCAGTTTGATGAGGGGACACAGGATGGGCCCTATAGTTTATGAGGGGACACAGGGTGGGCCCTATAGTTTATGAGGGGACACAGGATGGGCCCTATAGTTTATGAGGGGACACAGGGTGGGCCCTATAGTTTATGAGGGGACACAGGATGGGCCCTATAGTTTATGAGGGGACACAGGGTGGGCCCTATAGTTTATGAGGGGACACAGGGTGGGCCCTATAGTTTATGAGGGGACACAGGATGGGCCCTATAGTTTATGAGGGGACACAGGATGGGCCCTATAGTTTATGAGAGGACACAGGATGGGCCCTATAGTTTATGAGGGGACACAGGGTGGGCCCTATAGTTTATGAGGGGACACAGGGTGGGCCCTATAGTTTATGAGAGGACACAGGATGGGCCCTATAGTTTATGAGGGGGACACAGGGTGGGCCCTATAGTTTATGAGGGGACACAGGATGGGCCCTATAGTTTATGAGGGGACACAGGGTGGGCCCTATAGTTTATGAGGGGACACAGGATGGGCCCTATAGTTTATGAGGGGACACAGGGTGGGCCCTATAGTTTATGAGGGGACACAGGGTGGGCCCTATAGTTTATGAGGGGACACAGGATGGGCCCTATAGTTTATGAGGGGACACAGGATGGGCCCTATAGTTTATGAGGGGACACAGGATGGGCCCTATAGTTTATGAGGGGACACAGGGTGGGCCCTATAGTTTATGAGGGGACACAGGGTGGGCCCTATAGTTTATGAGGGGACACAGGATGGGCCCTATAGTTTATGAGGGGACACAGGGTGGGCCCTATAGTTTATGAGGGGACACAGGGTGGGCCCTATAGTTTATGAGGGGACACAGGGTGGGCCCTATAGTTTATGAGGGGACACAGGATGGGCCCTATAGTTTATGAGAGGACACAGGATGGGCCCTATAGTTTATAGTTTTCCATCAATGGTTAAATCAATCACAAGTCCATTGGGGTATTGGAATATTAATTCACAAAATGGAGAGCCTCAGAGGTAAAAGGGATCCCCAGGGCATCTTGTCCCAAGATGAGAGGAATTCTTGTTTTTTTTGAGAATTCTGGAAATTCTCCTTCTCAAATTCACCCAGATCTGAACTACAACCTTCCTGATAGGCCTCCTATCAAAGAGCTCCAGTTTCCTCATATGGAAAAGAAATGGGGGTGACAACCTGATCCCTAAGGTGCCTTCCAGCTCTAGATGTGAGCATTTTAAATAAAATGGAGTAAATGATTTATTAAAGGTTCCAGGGCAATGGGGGATGCCCCTACTGGGAGTCAGTGTAACCTGGGATCAAATTCTGATCGTGACACTTAGTTGTCCAACCATGAGCCAATAATTTGCCAGAAAGAAGGAAAGAAGGAAGGAAGGAAGGAAGGAAGGAAGGAAGGAAGGAAGGAAGGAAGGAAGGAAAGAAAGAAAGAAAGAAAGAAAGAAAGAAAGAAAGAAAGAAAGAAAGAAAGAAAGAAAGAAAGAAAGAAAGAAAGAAAGAAAGAAAGAAAGAAAGAAAGAAAGAAAGAAAGAAAGAAAGAAAGAAAGAAAGAAAGAAAGAAAGAAAGAAAGAAAGAAAGAAAGAAAGAAGGAAAGAAGGAAAGAAGGAAAGAAGGAAAGAAGGAAAGAAGGAAAGAAGGAAAGAAGGAAAGAAGGAAAGAAGGAAAGAAGGAAAGAAAGAAAGAAAGGGAAGGAAAGAAAAGGAAAGGGAAGGAAAGAAAAGGAAAGGGAAGGAAAGGGAAGGAAAGTAAGGAAGGAAGGAAAGTAAGAAGGAAGGAAGGAAGGAAAGTAAGAAGGAAGGAAGGAAGGAAGGAAGGAAGGAAGGAAGGAAGGAAGGAAGGAAGGAAGGAAGGGAGGGAGGGAGAAAGAAAGAGAAAAGAATAATGATGCTCATGGTACCTCTCTCACAGTTTGTCATCAGAATCAAATTGGATAATGTCTAGAAAATGCTCTGTAAATTTTAATTTGTTAAAGACATAAGATGATAGTCTTATTAATCCTAACCCATTCACGTGTTTCCTAGTGATGAGAACTGGAGAAAGTGGTCTGACAGTATTTCGTCTCCTGACCAAAGAAAATCGTTGGCGATGGGTCCAGTCTAATGCCAGACTTGTCTACAGAAATGGCAAGCCTGATTACATCATCGCCACCCAACGGCCTCTTGTGTGAGTACCAAGCTTCTCTTGCAGCTCTGCATTTCCTTCTCAGGTGCCCAAACAGCTAAAAAATGAAGGGGGGTTGGGCCAGGATGGATCCTCTATTAGCCGACCAACTCTGCCAGGTGCCAAGGGACAAAGCCATTCTCTTGACACCGATGAGAAATTCTATGAGGAGAAACTGCATTTTTATTGTGTTTTTTGAAAATGTTGGTATTTCCTTCTCTGCAGGGATGAAGAAGGAGGAGAGCACCTTCAGAAAAGGTCCCTCCACCACCCTTTTACCTTTCTTACTGGGGAAGCCCTTCTGTACCAAGCCACCCACCCAGATCCTGCTTTTCCTGTCCCTTTCCAAACTGCAGGGAAAATTCCTAAATTCAAAAAGTCTCCCAAAGGAGAAAGGAGTCAGCTAGATCCCCCAGCTCCTAATTCACTTGTTGGTGCCATGATGCAACAGGATGCAGCCCTCTATGTGTCACACGCAGTCGTGACTCCGGAACTCGGCTTTAGTAGGGACATCTTCAGTCAGATTGAAGACCCCTCGGGGGCTAAGCTAACGGGAGACATTCTGGATGGATCTCCAAAGATGATTTCCTCAGAGGATGAGCAGAAAGAATTGGCTGATTTGAATCAAGGAGCTGCCCTTCTAACTACCCTGGATTCCCTGTCTCTTGACTATGATGAGAACTGCTCCAATAATGAGCTATTGGGTGCTCTGGAAAACCTGGGGCTTAACGCCGAGGAGCTAGAGCTCCTGCTGCTAGATGAGTGGAAGGTGAAGGGAGGAGAGATTCCAGGCTCTAGTCCATCTCTTAATGATGTGTTACCAAACAGGGAAATTGTGTCCCATGCTCACGGTTTCCTCTTAAACAAAAGTGAGGAGGAGCAGGTTGGGGATTCCCAGGCTTCCTTGAAAACTCATTCCTTGTCGAGCCCAAGCCAAGAACCTGATGTCAACAATTCTCAAATGGCACATCATTATCTTGGGCTAAATGAAGCCCATGGACCACAACCCATCCAGGTAGCCCAGATACTGTGCCTTCCAAATACAATGGACCAGCATGGTGTAAGCCAGAAGCAGCCAAGTCACCTTGCTTGGGAGCCTGTGGCAAATGAGAGCCATCACCAGAACAGTCGTGCATCATGGAGACAGCCGCCAGTAACATCGCAGGCTCTGTCTGCTCATTTCTCCCAGTCACCCGGACAGCTCCAGCAGCAGTGGCCACCATCCCATAGCTCAGGCCTTCGGAGTCCTCCCTTTTCTCATCAATCCTTAGAAAACCCTTGCCAGCCCAAACACAGTCAACAGCTTTTGGAGAATCCTTTGCATGGAAATCCCCAGTCCCCGTTTCAGCATCAATCCCCCAACCAACTTCACATTCAACCAGAGCAATTCCATGGCCATGGCCCCTCAGAAACCCTCCTACAGTCTAACACTGACCAGAGCTTATTTATGAACAGGATTCAGAGCAGGGATTCACCCATTCAGCAAATTCTAAGTGGCAACTTATGGCCAAACCACATCTCCAGGGTTCAGTACTCGACTCAAACAAAACTTCTGGACCAGGCAAGGAAAAGTCCCGGACCACCGCTCCCCTCAAGAAATGATCAACGATGTTCTAGCAAGCCCCTGGCCCGGGTCAAGCGAGATAAGTTAGACAATATGGATACTGTCCAAAGTCATGGGCCTGGAGCCGAGATGGAACCTGGACAAAGATTCTTGCATCCCTGCAGATGTCACCCCATTCCTTCAAAACCTTCTTCATCCATCTCTCCTGAGGCCACGTTTCCGCTGCACAATTTCACTTCTGACTATCTTATTAATGGAGATGGATGCCAGGAGACCCTGGTGAGTTCTGGGTGGATCTGGGCATGGCAATTAACCCGGATGCTACTCAGAAAGCATAATTCTCATTGGCTCTTTCCAATATGGTGTGATCCTTAAGCACATTTATACAAATGGACCGGGCTTTTCCAGTCATGTTTGTAACTAATTATAAGCACAAGTACAATAATGTATCTTCTCATATAATTCACAGAATGTTATGCTATGTGTTCTAGCAATCTAGATCAGGGAGTCTGCTCACTAGCCATCACTGCTCAGGATTATCTGGAAACTGAGGGATCTCAGAGTGAGATTCAAAAGGAATAGGTCCCATTTGGGAGGAACCAGACTTAGGAGATCACGGTTTTGGGAAGTCCAGGATGACTGATCAGTGATTGCCTGCCAACTGTCATCTTAAAGAGTTTTCCTAAACGTATTTAGAGATTAAGTGACTTCCCTGGAATCAAGCAGCCAAATTCTGGCAGAAGTGGGACTTCCTATCTTTTGGGTTCCACTGTCAACCCAGAGAGCCGTAGTTACACTATCTTTTATGTACCATATTTTAGGAAGTTTTCTCAATCATCTGGAAAGTATTCAGTGGAGGGAGCCAGGTTGGTGAAGGCTCAGCATGTCTATGGTCTCTTATCATCTTGGATGATTATTCACCATTCTGAGTACCTTCTCTTTTTTTTAAATTTTATTTATTTATAATTTTTTGACAGTATATATGCATGAATATTTTTTTATAACATTATCCCTTGTATTCATTTTTCCAAATTATCCCCTCCCTCCCTCTACTCCCTCTCCTAGATGACAGGTAATACATACATTTTACATGTGTTACAGTACAACCTAGATACAATATATGTGTGTAAATCCCATTTTCTTGTTGCACATTAATTATTAGCTTCCGAAGGTATAAGTAACCTGGGTAGACAGACAGTAGTGCTAACAATTTACATTCAGTTCCCAGTGTTCCTTCTCTGGGTGTAGTTGTTTCTGTCCATCATTGATCAGCTGGAAGTGAGTTGGATCTTCTTTATGTTGAAGATTTCCACTTCCATCAGGATACATCTTCATACAGCATTGAAGTGTACAGCGATCTTCTGGTTCTATTCATTTCACTGAGTACCTTCTCTTGATACTCTCTAGTTTATCAAATCTTTCTTACCCTGTGTTGCCCAGAACTGGTGACCGCATTGCATGTGGTATTTGCCCAGGGTAGAGGATTATTGGAATTATCACAGACCCTCTTAATGTAGCCAAAGTACTTGTCCTACCTGCCATGTCACTCTGTTGATTCTTATGGAAGTTCCTCTCCCCCGGTCCTTGTGCCTTCTCTGGACAAATAAATGTAAAATCATGCACAGGAGGATTCTGGGCTCGGGCAGGATGTCTGGAATGGAGCAGTCAGTCCACTCATTTACTTGCCAATCCTTTGTCGCTCGGATGGGCAAGGCATTGTATGGGGTCTATGCTACATAACAATTCAGAGCAAAAGGGAAATTTCACTCAAACAACTGCAGCAGCTCTTGTAGGAAAATGGAGCCCATGCAGATGGAATGGAGCCAAATGACAGTTAGTATCCTTTACCCCCTTAGCCTGGCAAGTTCTCGGGGAAAAAATTTCCATGTTCAATATCTCAATCCTTCCAATCCAGACAGATATTATATTGTATTAAAGAGGTTTCTCTCTTCAAAACAACGGATACCAGACCTTGTAGGATCCAGGATATTATCTTTGAATTTCTGTGCAAACTTTCTTCCCACACTTTACTTCTGAGACACAATTAATAATTTCTTCATTTTTCTTTTTCCCAGGCAGGAAACCTAGATGGCTTGAACAACAGATCCATGGGATCCTGGGGAGACTTCCTCCTGCCCAGTGGACAGCCCCATGCCAGCTCAGAGAGACACTCCTGCCCCAAAATATTTCCTCAGTCATCTTCTTCCTCCAAGGGTGACTTTTATTTTTGAGTAAAAGTTTCACATCGACAAAACATGAGCAATTCAAAGCCACATGATGAGATAAGCCAATATTTAAGTTAAAAAAAAAAGAGGTTTGTATTAATTCTTCTGCTTATCTCTTCTCCCTTCATGCCTTCATCTTCAGCCATGGAGCTCTCATGGAATAACTTGAGAAATGTGTAGATAAGAAATGAAAATGAAAGAAGGCTATCGGAAAGGATTCCATCTCCACTACAATATTGTACACGGTTCATCTACCATCTGCTGGAATGAGGATGAGTTGTCAATGAGCCACATTCATAGACTAACCTACCTCTATTCTTGTTCATTAACCTTAGAAATTGGCTCTTATCATTGTCAAGAGCTTCTTAAAAGCCTTTACATCAGAAATCTAGAACTCAAGGATGCTTCTATGGATATTTCCACATTTGTAGATAGAGAACATAGAATTCAGACCTTTGGGGTCATCTAGTACCATCCTATCATTTACAAGCAGAGAAACCGAGGCTCAAAAAGCCATTTTCACCAATTTAGAGTTGTGATGACTTGCTAGATATCACACAATCAGTGAATAGCAGAACTGGATTCCAACTCAGAACCTCTGTCTTCAAATCTCATGTTCTTTTTACTGATGATGAGGACATTAAAAAAAAGAAATAGGTATAAACAAGTGAAAAAGAGAAAAAAGCTGGGATGGGGCCAGATAGCTGAGGTCCCATGGATCTTAGATATGGGACAAGCTTAGACTCAGGTTATTGACTGCCTGTCTCTTTCCAGTTGAGTTGATCTCTCAAGCTTAGTAAGTGAATTTGTGTTTGTCGTACAAACTTCCAGGCTTTCAGCTAATGCAGCTTAAAGCACTGTTTGGCTGAAGAAGCAGAATTCCAGTCTGGAATGAGAGGGCGGGAGTAACAAAACTCAACCTGTGAGACGTTTCTGGGTTGTACAAAATTAATATCTTAGTCAACTTTCCTTAATGTGGTAGATCTAATTTCAGTGGCTTTCAAATGGAGGAAATCAGAGTTTCGTTGTGTCCGTGGGGTTTGTGCAATGGCCCTCTGCTGTGAGGGAGACACTGGTCTGACGAAATCCTTCCCACACTGGTCTGTAATAAACCTACCTGAGTGGGGCTCAGGATAGACCTGCTTTTTCTTGCCCTCCATCTTATGCAAGGAAACTGCAGGTGGCTCATACTTCCATAGCGCATTAAGGTTTAAAAAGCTCTTTACAGATTTTATTTTGCATCCCTGTGAGGTAAGTGCTATTAGTCCCATTTTCCAAATGATTAAACTAAGGTCCACAGAGATGAAGTAACTGTTTTGCCCAGTATCCTATGCAGAGTTTCTATGTAGGATTGGAATTGATCCTGATTGTAAGCCCAGCTACTCCATGTTATCTGTATTCAGAGTTTTGATAATAAGTGTCTTTAAAACATCCAATTTGATAAACATCACATGAAATCCAGTCCTGGGTTAAGAATTATCAACAATTGTCCTTTCATGTCATTGTATTTTTGCACTTTGGTGTTAGGTTCTTACTAAGTGCTAATGAGATAATGAGATATTAGGTTCTTACTAAGTGCTAAGTCTGTACTTAACATTTCTCTAGTTCTGGCCTTTCCTAGTAGTTTGACTTGTGAATTCCTAAGGAAGAGCTTGCGTGCTTGGGAGGAGCAAGCTCATTGGTTGAAGTACTTCTTCCCAGAAGCCCTTGCATTATCCCACGCTCATTCTCTGGGAGGATAAAAGAGGACATCACTCCAGAGATAGGAGAAGTCTTGAGACTTCTGGGAAGAACCACTTCAACCAATGAGCTTCTTCTTCTATCTCACTTAGCAAGAACCTAACACTTTGGGATGGATACAATTCACAGGCAATGAAATACAGATATCAAATTTCAATAAGGACACACTTGTAAAAAAGAAAAGCAAAATAAATTAGAATTGGAGCAAATAGATTTTTTCAGCTCCCAGGAGCTGTGAGGAGGAGAGATCTATTAGGAAAGGAAAGAAATGGAACTGAACAGAGTATTTTTGATGGATCTCATTGGAAAAGTATGTCAGTCAGTGCTAAGATGCAAAGTACCAGTTGGGAACTTGGTTCAGAACAAAAACCTTTTCTATGTCCTCATGTTACATGGAACATACTGTAGCCTTCAAAATGTTGTAGTCCATTTTTTTTTCATTCCCATCAGTCTTACTTCCCTTTCCGGGTTCCAAAGTTGGAGTTTTTATGACAATGAATGTTATTGCTGGTCATGGTACTGTGTGATCCATAGTGGGCCCCTACTGCTTAGTTTCTACCTTTAATAATCACCAAATAGTTTCTCCAAATAAAGACGAGGTATAAGGAGAAAGATTTGAAGACGCATCCCTTACTATCTGGTATTCTAATTGTCAGACCTGAAAAAAGAATGAGTGAATAAATAAATGAATGAATTATAGTTTGGCTATATCTACATCTAGACAAACCTTAAAGGAAAGACGCAATCATTGGGAGGGTAAAGGCTGAAGGGCTGTGTTTTTGTTTAAAGATTTTGGAGCTAAGAGAATGCTTCATTTAAATTGGGAAATGCCGATTTTTCTTAGGGCATTGCATGTGTAAGGAAGGACATTGATAAGTAGAAGAAAATCTAGAACAGGGCACTTGAGTATAAAAAGTCTGAAGCCTGGGCCTTATGAGGAACAGTGGAAGGAACCTAAAGAAGAAAAGGCTCAAAGATGGGAATGATGGCTGACTCGAACTATTTGAAAGGCTGCTTTAGAAAAGAAGAATTAGACTTTTTTAAACTTGGATCCATAAGGCAATAGTTGGAGAGCTGGATAGAATATGCAAGGAGACAAATTTAGGCTCCATACACAGAATTATTTCCTAAACAGCTCCTAGCAGCTGCTTCAAAGGTCATTGACTTTTTGAATTTTAGAAAGTTTTCAAGAAAAGTTATGATAACTATAATTTAAGCATGTAATCCATTAGATTCTTGTTGAGAATTGTGGTCCCTTCCAAATATTATGGAAAATTATCACTCCTTATAATCTATGGTAAATGTCAGTAAAACTTTAGTTCATCCATAGTTGAAAGCCATGGAATGGGGAATCATTGATTGAGCAAGAGAGAAATTTGTGGACACAAGCCATTTCCCACTGGCATTCATAATATATAGAAAATGCATATCTATGTTGGGTCCATAAACCATGTGTCATTGTCCTTGGACTCAATCACAGGAAAGGTATAGAAACATCTTAATTGTCTGGGATGTCATTGATCTCGGATCCTGAGACAGGGTAGGCTTTGTATTCTGGCTGGACTTGCACAGAATATGGGGGGAAAGGAAAACAAAATCCAACATTTTTGATGTGACTGTCCAATGACATTCAAGTGGAGGCTTAGTCTACAGTGGTGTTGCTCATGTTAAGAAAGGGAAACCATTGAGCCCCTTTCTCGCCGTCACCATAGACTCTGAAACTATGGTTTGATCCCATGAGATGGAATGAGGTTACATTTTTATTCTTATTTTATTGGGAAAAAATAACCAAATAAATGTATCTCTTTAAATGTCAAAATTGTCTCCTGTGATATCAAAGAAGTAGAAAGAATACCCCAAATTTCAGAAATTATAGCTGCTGTAGAGTAAAGGTCTTGATGTATATGTATTTTTTTTTCTGTGTTCAGAAGATACTGGGTGATTTTGAGTTTGATGTATCGTAGGTAAAAAGGAAGGAAATTGGGGGACAGTGAAGTTGATGAACATAAGCCATTATGAACAGAGGCCATTATCAACTTGTGTTGATAATATGCAGGAAATACATAGCACACATATGTCATTGTCCTTAGAGTAAATTGTAGGAAATTGACTTTTTTCTCCTCACCTTTGAATTTTTGTTTTGATTTTAGAGTTCTAAAATTCAATTATATATTCACTTTTCTTACAATATTATTTTTAAAAAATTATTTAATATCAGTGCTCCATTAGCTTTCAAAACTATGCTTATATGATTACTCAAGACTTGAGAGCACTGTGACTTCAGGCACTAGTGTGGTACCCCTTCTACAGAGACAACACCTTCCCTAATACACACATTTATATGGTCAAACTCTTCATGAGATGCTGGGGACAACAACATTTGTCACAGTGTAGTCAGCTTTCTGATGTTGAAGTTCTCCAATTAGTTTTGGCAGTCAGTCAATTAACAAGAACTTATCAAGCAATGAGTATGTGTAAGGCTCTGTTCTAGGCAATGGGAATATGAATGCAATAATCTCTTTTCTCTTGGGGGTGGATAATGCAACATATCCAAAATAAATGCATATTGATATGATAAAGGGAAGGATGAAGTGAGTGAATCAGTCAAGGATTGTTGAAGGACATGGGATTGGAGCTGAGTCTTTATGAGAACTAGGGATTCTAAGAAGGCAATGGAAAGGAAGGGAGAAGAGAGAGGAGAATAAGAAAAAAGGAGAAGAGAGAGGAGGAGAAGAAAGGAAGAGAAGAAGAAAGGGAGGAGGAGAAGGAGAAAGAAACCAGGAGAGAGGGAGAAAGAGAGAGATAGAAAATACAAGCATGGGTGAGGACAGACATGGAATATTGTCTACAAGGCCCACCAAGCAAACCAGGCTTGCTTGATTGTTATGAAGGGAAGAAATGTGTAATCAGCCTGGAAAGAAAGGCTGAAACCAGATTTTTTAAGGGTTTTTAATGTTGAACAGAATTTGTGTTTCATTCTTAATCCAACAGGGGTTTCTTGAACAGGGGATGAAGGAAGTGGATAGTAACTCAAAGCAATATCTGTGCAGAAGATGAATTGGAAAGGAGAGAAATAGCTCCACATGGGGAGGCCATGCAATCCATCATTCATTCCCAGGATTTAACAGGACTCCGTAAAAAGTAGCTCAGCCATTTAATTGCCTTCGAGGACAAACCAGACTATCTAAATTAGGGCTAATAGATATTCCAGAAGAAAAGGACAAGACAGATTTTCCAAGACTAAATTTGGAGAAATAGCTGAGATGAAATTTCCTGGAGCTAAAAAGAACCAATAAACTTGTCTTTAAGCAAAAAAGAAAAATACACAGAAGGCTTTCTGTGAAGGATCTGGTTTGCAAGACCTCAAGCCCATAAGGGCTAAACTTCTGAATCCCATAAATAAAGACAGGATTTTTTGGGCCACATAAAAGGAAGGAGCACTGGCTTCAATTATGACATCATGTAATTATGTACCAACATTAAAAGCAGAGACAGGAAATGGGCCCAAAAAGGCATGCAATGGGAGGAATTGGTCTGGGTGATTATTCTGCCTTCAGACAAATATCCTCATTGCCCCTTTGGGAACAGAGTTCGAGAGCTCTATAGAAGTCCTGCCTTTGGGGTGAGGAGGCCTTGGCATTTAGACAGTCTGGAGGGCATTCACCTCATTTAATCCCTTATTTTAACTGCTCCACCCAAATCCCCAACTCCATGGTCTTAAGATCCTGAAGAAGGAAAGTGCACGCACACACACACACACACATGATCCACCACAAACACATCTTCAAGACTATGTAGTACAAAAGGGACCCATAACCTTCCAAGTTCCACTATGATCAAATCAGCTCAGATGAGGTAGGAACCCTTTTACAATCTTTCACAGTCATATTATATGTCACCTTGCTCAAGGTGAATAACATTGGCCAGTTTGAAGAATGGCAGAAGTTTGGTTCTACCAATGTACAGCTTGAAGTAGTCCTTAATCAATCAAGCATCATCTCTGAAGTGCAGGATCAATTTTCCAGAATCTGGGATTTCCCAGATTGAAGTTCTAGAATACACACACACACACACACACACACACACACACACATATATATATATATATATATATATATATATATAATATAGAAATTCTAGAATCTAGAAAATCTAGAATATAATCTTCTTCCTGATTCCTGCTGTCCAAGGAAGAAGAGGAGAAAAAAAGGAGGAGAAAGACCAAGTGGCCTTCATACAGTTAGTTAAGGCCTTCAAAATGCTTACATAAATTTGATCTCCACAACAATTCTTGGAGGCTTAATATCAATAGCATGACAACTACAGATAGGAATTTGTAGATTATAGAAGGCATTAGCATCCCATTAACAGAATATGAAAAGATCAAGAAAAATGAAAATAACAGAGAAAACAAAGACTTAAAGAAGCCATCTGCACTAATAAAATAGAATTAATAGATATTTGGTGAGAAATTATTGTGATACAGGAGCCACCTGCCAGTGGCTGCTGGAGGTCTCTTATGTTCCATGTTTGGGCACCATATGTAGTGTGCTTTCTAGAGTCCCCATGCTGGGGTGCCAAAATATACCATCTGGACTAGCTCTCTGGAGGATCTCAGGACCAGCCTGATTCCTTGGTCTTAGTGGAGGAGTGAAGAAGGCAGGAGACCCATGAGGATGGCCAAAGATGGAGTCCTCTCAGCCCTTAAATACCTTAGTATGATTACATCATTACAGCACACTGAGTATGTGCAGACTAGAGAACCATTATATCATCACATCACACTGAGCAAGTGTTAACTATAAGAACCCTGCTATTGATATGTAAATATCTCTTACTGTAATATCCCTTGCTTCAAGTAGAAAACAGATGGTCAAGTCCTCCCTGACTTCTCAGAAAAGGTGAGAGCACCAAAGGGAGGTGGGGAGCCAAACCAGACATTGTCAGCAGGCTCTCTCTGCACTGAAGGGTCTTATACCTTAGCCAGAGTTCCTCCATTATCGGTGGTCCTCTACAAGAAGTACATGAGGTGAGCTCCCAGCTATAACTTTTACAGTTCTACAATTTGATGAATAAATATTTTATATAGAGCCTTTACAAAATTTGAGCTTAGTAAACACAAGAATGTGGACATTTCATATTTCATCATGTAAGAGTATAATGCAAGCAAAAAAAAACATTGGGGGAGGGAGATAAAAGTAAAATTTAAACATGTGTACAGGGAAAAACAATCTCCTAACAACAGTTCAATCAGAGAAGAAATCCAAAAAAAAAACTGTTTAAAAGACATATAAAAACAGAGGAAATATATAGCTACAGCATTCTCCTGATCTATCAAATTATAGCCTTCAGAAAGGACCTGAAAGTCAGATTGATATTCTTGATGAAGCCATGCTTGTATTTTGTGATTATTGTTTTCTATTTTAAATGTTCAATCTCCAACATGGTCAGGAAAGTCAAGTTCATGATCCTCTATTTTGTAGAAGCCATTCTCAGCATTGTCTGCCTTTCTATAAACTTGTTGCTTTTCTTGCTTTTCAAAATCTCTCAGATATCCCTTAGAGCGACTCTGCAGTCACACCAGCCATTTTTTTATATTTGAGATTGTAGTTCATCTGAAACTGATGATTTGAATTCATTAAGGGCATCCCAGTTATCTCTTATTCTCTTCTTAAAAATAAGAGGAGAAAAGGAGAGGTCTGCACACAATGTCCATTGATCTAAGACCTTTGATACTGTTAAGTCAGGAAGGCTTATGGAAAATTATGGCAGAATTTGGTTGCCTAGAGAAATTCCTGGGTATAATACATTAGTTCCACAAAGGACATGCTTGCATGAGTTCTGAATCAATAGACAATGGACTTGTGCTCTCCTAGTCCTTAAGGGAGGGAAGCAAAGCTTGTGACTGCTCCCATGATTTTCAGCAGCATGTTTTTTTTGTGATGTTGTAGACTGCCTTCAATGAGGGTGAAAACAGCATCAAGGGCTACTACTGCACTAAGTGTGAATTCTTTAATTGGAAAGGTCCACCAGCCAAGACTAAAGTAGAAGGAGAATTGGTACATGACGTTTTATTTATGATTGTGCACTCACTGAAGCCTGTGAGGTTGAGATGCAGCAAAATATGCCTCAGTTGTCTGTTGCTTATGCTAATTTTGGCCTAACAATTAACATCAAGAAAGCAGGTTCTCCATCAGCCAGCACCAAGCCATTCACATGTGGAACCGTTGACTAAGGCAAACAGAAAAAAATTGAATGCTTTGGGTAACTTCATTCATTTTGGCAGTTTAATCTGTAGGGCTGTATATGCTGATGATGAGATTGACACTCCCAGTGTTTAGGAGGGTCTGAAGCAAAGGGTGAGCCTGAAGAGGTATTAAACTGACTCCCAAACTGAAGGTCTAGAGGGCCATCATGTTGATCTTATTGTTCTATGCCTGGGAAATCAGAGCCATGACTGGAAACTGAATTGCTTCCATTTAAATTGTTTTAAGATCACCTAACAAGATAAGATCCTTTCTCAAATGGAACTGTCAGACATTTAAACTCTACTGTAGAGATGTACCTTCAAAAGACTGACCACAGTGCTCCAATGGCAAAGTGTGTTTGCCTAAAAGACTTTTACAGAGAAGTCACACAAGATAAGGAATCACCTGGAGGTCAGAAGAATACATAAAAGGACCCATTCAAAGTATCTCTGAAGAACTTTGGAAGGGATTGTGGGACACGGGAGCTTCTGGCACAGGACTGTCCAGCGTGGTGTGCCTGCATCAAAGAAGGCACTGTGCTCAAGGAGCAAAGCTCAAAAGCCAAGTGAGATGCCCAAATCTGGAGACATCTCCACTCAAATGTCTGTGCCTAACTGGAGGTAGAACCTTCCAAGCTCATATTGATCTGATCAGTCATAGTTACATACTGGAGCCCAGCAAAGTGATGTCATTTTGGTCCTGTTTGAAAATAAGGCATAACCAACTGGTTTCTCCTTACTTATCTTGAGCATCAATTTATAATCAGTCATTTTAATTCCATTCCCTCCTCTCCAAAGATCCTTTTTTTTTTTGCAATGAATGTCAAAGCAAAGGAAGAAAGAAAGAAAAAGAAAGAGAAAAATAATTGAACATTTCTGGCTTCTATCTCTTATCAGATTTCACCGTTTTATCCACTTAATCAATGATCTAGTCTTTGCTCCTTCCTTTTCTTCTCAACATAATTTTGTAAATATGATACATGTTCTTTCCTCCACATTTCTCTCTGCTTCCTAGATTTTATCTCCTGTAAATATTGGAAGAAACATAACAGTCAAAATATTCATAGTTCTCTTTATGGCATATAATCAAGGGTTACATATTAGCTGATTTCTCTCTTTTCGGATTCAGTTAAAAATGCTTTTCCAAGACTCAAAGCAAGTTTGTTCTTACTTAGCTGTTCTGGATGCGTTCCCTCTCTATTCTGTCCAGCTATCAAGGGTTCTTTAGAAAATAAAATCTCATTCCCAGTCAACTTGTTAACCAGCTGTATACTTCCAAAGTCCATTTTCCCCTTTTTACTTTCTTACCTTCGGTGGGCAGCAGCAATAAAATATGATCCTTGCCTCTCCCTAATGTCTTTTGTTGCTCGTCCAAGACTAAAATAAAATAGTCTATGTGGGGATCAAACCCTGTGGCCTTGATGCCTTGGGCATGACACTAATCAGTTGAACTAACTGAATGTTTGGGCCCTTCCTCACAAAAATCTTTGGAAAATAGCCAGCAGTCTTCTTTGAGGAAAATTTGGCATATTAAAAGGTTCATTTGTTTAAAATCCAACATCAGACACTAGCTAACTGTATGACTCTAGGCAGGTTCATTAACTTCTGCCTCGGTTGGCTCATCTGTTAAATGGGAATAATAACAATAAAATGGGAATAATAATAAATGTATCTTCCAGGGTTCTTGTAAGGATAAAACGAAACTGCATATGTAAAGTGCTCTACAAATGTTAATTCAACATAGAAATGGAAACAGAAAGCCTATAGGCAGAAAAAATAGAAATAATATTAATTTAAATCTAAGGCTTTAAAAAAGAAGTCTGTGACTCCAAGAAATCAGAAAAAGAAATATCATAATAAAGGCAAAAATAAAACACATAATTTAAAAAAGGATTCTTAAAGAAAATTCTTCGCTTAATAAAACTTTTAAAATGGACAAATCCTTTGGATGTGTGTGTGTGTGTGTGTGTGTGATAAGATATGGAGAAAATAAATGACCAAAATGAAAAAAAGGAAAGAAAGGCAATAATCTTTCTCTTTCTCTTCCATTTGAAAGAGTCCTGGCTAGAGAGAGAAAGGGTGACAAGCCTTCCCATCTGAGCCATCAGCAGTGGATGCCTCAGTGCCCACAGAGAGCTGTCTGGACAGATATTTCTACCACCCCATGCCTGAGGTTTGCCTCCAGCACCCAAGTGCTTCTTCATATATTATATATGGGGTGGATCTCTCCATCCTGAGCCACAGAGTGGAGCCATTCACATGGGAGGCCTCTCAGCTGGTAAGCAAAAGCCCAGGGAGAGAATCTGCCCCTGCCAGCTGCCTCAGCCCCTTCCCTACTCCTGTTCCTGCCACCACTAGTAGCCTAGAAAAAAGGCCGAACATTTCTAGAGCCTCACACTTGCCACAAGACTTTGGAGTTTACATACGACAGGAGAATGGACTGAGTGCTGGATGTGTGACTAATGAGGAAAATCTGGGGTCAAATTCTACAGACATTATCTAAGCTCTGAGACCAGGGGGTGCTGTCTGAGACTAGAAATTATAACAGCACATGGAGAGCTTTTCTCAAGAGATTTTCTAGTTCATCCCTCATTTCTGAGCTGAGGCACTCAGAGGCACTCAAATTTCTATCTTCTGATGGGGCAGAAGTACAATGAGAACTGGACATGGGTTCAAATCCTGACTTTTCTCCTCAAAGCCTACATGACTTTAGGCAAGTCCCTTTTTCCATCTGGGTCTTAGTTTTCTTTTCCTCTCTATAGTCAGAAGGTTGGACTAGAGGGCTTCTGGATCCCCCTTGGCTTGGAATCTAGAAGTTTGTGACTGAGTGTGGTACCTTTTCAGAGATTTCACACTGTTGTTTCCTCCCCCACCTAGCCTTGGAACTGCCTAGTAAAGGCTCTTACCAGTAAAGATAAGAAAGTGTGGACAAGACCCCAAAGCACGTGCTTAATAAATGCTTCATGCCTTCATTGCATCGCTCTGCCCCCCATCCCCACCCCAAATCCCTCACTTAACAGATGAGGATTCCAAGATTTAGATAAAAGACAAGACTAATTGAAGGTCACAGCAAAGCAGTGGAGAAAATAGCTCAGGGTTAAATCCCTTACCACAATTTGATTCCTGACAGGAACAAATAATGATGAATGTTGGAGGGGCTGTGGGAAAACTGGGACACTGATGCATTGTTGGTGTTGTGAAAGAATCCAACCATTCTGGAGAGCAATCTGGAATTATGCCCAAAAAGTTATCAAACTGTGCATACCCTTTGACCCAGCAGTGCTGCTACTGGGCTTATATCCCAAAGAAATACTGAGGAGGGGAAAGGGACCTGTATGTGCCAAAATGTTTGTGGCAGCTCTTTTCATAGTGGCTAGAAACTGGAAATTGAATGGATGCCCATCAATTGGAGAATGGTTGGGTAAATTATGGTCTATGAATGTTATGGAATATTATTGTTCTGTAAGAAATGATCAGCAGGAGGAATACAGAGAGGCTTGGAGAGACTTACATCAACTGATGCTGAGTGAAACGAGCAGAACCAGGAGATCATTATACACTTCAACAATGATACTATATGAGGACGTATTCTGATGGAAGTGGATATCTTCAATATAGAGAAGAGCTAATCCAATTCCAATTGATCAATGATGGACAGAGGTAGCTACACCCAGAGAGGGAACACTGGGAAATGAGTGTAAACTGTGAGCATTGGTTTTTTTTGTTTGTTTGTTTTTCTTCCCAGATTATTTTTACCTTGCGAATACAATCCTTCCTTTGCAACAACAACAACAAAATTCGGTTCTGCACATATATATTGTACCTAGATATACTATGAGATATTTAATATGTATGGGAATGCCCGCCATCTAGGGGAGGGGGTGGAGGGAAGGAGGAGAAAAACTCGGAACAGAAGGGAGTATAAGGGATAATATTGTAAAAAAAAATTACCTATGCATATGTATTGTCAAAGAAAATGTTATAATTATAAAATTAATAAAAAACAAAATTAAAAAAAGGGATAGTCCCAGATCTGTTGTCAAAGAAAAGATATTATAGTTCAGAAATCATGGTGTCCTAAAGCTAAGTGAGACCTCTGAACTTTTTTAGTCCCTGTCCCTCTCATGTTATCAAAGATGAAATTAAGACACAGGGAGAGAAAGTGAGTGACTCTCGGCCAAAAACAGAATTAGATTGGTTCTCAAGTGAACTGCTAACTAGGGCAACCAGAAAGGCTTCTTGTAGATGGTGATACATCTGGGCCTTGAAGGGAGCTAAGGAGTTTTTATTGGCAAGAGTGATTAGGGAGAGCATTTCAGGCATGGGATGGAGGACAGTCAGGGCAAAGTTACTGAGATGGGAAATAGAAATAATAAGGGCAGCCAGTTTGGCTGGAACATAGAACATAAGAAGGAGAGCAGTGGAGAATCTACTGAAAGGCAGGCTGGAGCCCAGGGCCAGACATGGAGGGAACTCCGGGTATGGAGAAGGATGAAGGCAAACAAGAGTGTCATCTTCCTTTAGAGGACTTTCTCCATTTGTCTTTTCTCTTTAAGTAAGGGAAAATAACACAAAGCCAAATCAATCAATGCAGTTGTAACATGCTGGAAAGAGCCCTGTCTTTATCTTTAGAGAAGCTGAATACTCCATTACTTACTCCCTGTATGACCTGTCTTAATAAAAGAATAGAATTTAGACTAAGACTTTATCTTTGCACCTAGACACCATATTGTGTTTACTAAAGAAATGTCACTATTCCCTTTGTGTTAGATTTTATCCCCCACCTCCATGCCTTTGCCTAAGCTGTTCCCTTTGCCTAGCTCTCCCTACTTTCCTCATTTTTAAAGCATTTTTTTCTTCCCAGCACAGCTCAGGTGCCACTTCCAACATAGATGAGGCCTTCCTTGACCTTTCTAGTAGTTAGCATTCCACTCCCTGCAAAATGACCTTGAAGTTAGTTTTTCTATAAGTTGTATGTACTTTCTAATTGGTTGATTCTCACAGTAAGAAGCAATTAAGGGAGTACTTATTTTGTACTTCCTATGTTCTAATAGCATGTAAGTTCCTTGTGGACAGGGACTATTTTACCCTCAGTGCCAACACACAGTTAGTGCTTAATGAATGCTTATCAAATTGAATTGCATTAAAATTCTAGCCAAGATTCAAAGATCACAAAGTCCTTCTCCCACTAGACACATGAAGTTGTAATATTTCTCCTGAGCTGAACCAAAGGGCCACTCGATTGCAGAGTATTGGTGTCCTTTATAAATTATCTCTAGTAGGGACAGCTGGGTGGCGCAGTGGAGAGAGCACCAGCCCTGAATTCTGGAGGACACGAGTTCAAATCTGGTCTCAGACACTTAACACTTCCTAGCTGGATGACCCTGGGCAAGTCACTTAACCCCAGCCTCAAGGGGGGAAAATTATCTCTAGTAGTGGGAAATTAATAGATGGATTATATAAATAAATAAATTAATTAATGGACAAGTGAATTGACAATAAATAGATAAATGTCAATTGAATAATGGGACAGAAGAGGGAAGATCTCTTGTAACGGTTAAAGTCCTTGGCTCAGTAGTAGAAAGATCGATGATAATCCAGCATGGGATTCAGGTAGATGACTCTGGGAAATCACATCTCTGGGTCTCTAGGCAGCTGCATAAGACTTTAAGGAGGAATTGATCCTCATTGGTAGAAGAGGGACCTTGCACACTGGAGTTCAGTGAAATCACAAGTCTGGACACATGCACACATAAAAACACATATGCGTGCACACACACAAGTATACACAATTGCTCCTGTGTACCCAATTACCCCCACATGTATACACGCCCATGTATACATATACACACAATGGGATTAGACCTTTAAATGATTCAAATGCCCACATATCTGCAAATTGGTTCTTGCTTATCCATTCTACGCTTCTCTCATGAGTTGGACGAGACATGCTGAACAGCAGCTAAGTGGTTGACTTTGAGCCCATCTGCTTTCCCTACCCTCCAGTCATTCTGTTGGGAAAGAGGAAAAGATCATGAAGTGGCCCAAATAAAAGCCAAAACATTGGGCTGGAAGCCTGGGTCATCCACAACCAAAGCAGTCCGTCGCCCTCCTGGGTGTGTGGGATGGGGGGGGGGGCGTCCAGCAGGTTCTGACAGAGGGGAAGACATAGCAGGAAGTTTGATTCTCCAAAGTGAGGAATAAGCTTTATACAATTATTCTGGGGCATGGGATCACAGGATTCAGAACAGGGAGGCACCTTAGAGGTAATCTTTCCAGTCATGTCCAACTCTTCATGTCCCCATTTGGAATTTTCTTGGCAAAGACATTGGACTGGTTTGCCATCTCTTTGTTCGGTGCATTTTCCAGATGAGGAAATGGAGGCAAACAGGTTTAAGGGATTTGCCCACGGTCTGAGTTCAGATTCTGACTCAGGAAGATGAATGTTCCCGACTCCAGGACTAGCACTTTATTCACCGTGCCAGCTAGCTCCTCAGAGACATGATCTAGTGCAATTTTGTTATTTTCCAAAAAAAAATCGGAAACCGAGATAGTCACTCCTTGCTCCATGTCAGTGAGGAAATAAGTGGTAGAGGCCGTACTAGAACTCAAGTCTTCAGCCTTCGAATCTCATATTCATTTCTCAGAATGATCTGGCCATGGGCAATGGCGTTCCCAGATGAGTCTTTTGTGCTTATGTACACACACATAAATAAACATACACAGTGCCCCCCTAGCATTAAAGTCCGGCTATTGGGGTTGACAATTTAATTCCTATCAAAAAAAAAAAAAAAAAAAAAAGCTCATTCAAGTGAATGACAGACTGAACGTCGCTGTCACAATATTGCGATTTCTGGGACTTCCTCCCAGAATCATCAGCCTTCCTCTAGGCACTGATGGAATTTAAAAGCTCGGCTTCTCCGGGGCAAAAATGCCCAGGATTCCATGCCAAAGCTGAGAACACAAAGGAACCACTGACCTGAAGTTTGCCCTAACCCAAAGTGCTACCGTACTGCACAAGATGCTACTGAGACTCCACTTTGGCCCATTTATCTAGCCTGGGTGTGTGTGTCCCGTCTGCTGCACGCGCCTTTGTGTAACCTGAAACATAAGTGAGCAGGATGGCTTACCCAGGAGCGGTTCAAGCGAATGACCATATTAACTACCCCTCCGAGACTTCCCAGTGTTCTGTTCCTCTGTCCCTCCTCCCATCTCCTCCCCACCCCTCTGGACTTCAGTTCCCTTGGATGGAAAAGAACAAGAGTGGACTAAATTCCCTCTGAGAGCCAACAGGTCCTTTAAATCCCATGAACAACCCATTGAAGCAGAGGATATTATTATCCCCATTCTACAGATGGAGAAACTGCGGCCCACTAAAGTGATTTGCCCAGGGTCATATAGCCAGTAAGTGTCTCAGGCAGGATTTGCATCCTGATCTTGCTAGTTCCAAGCTCAGTGCTGTATCCATCAAACCAAAGTGTTTCCCTTGGGGAAGGTGAGATTCACCCCATCTGCCTCTCAGCGGAAGCAGTCAGGGGCAAGGTGCACAAACTGAGCTTAAGATTCCTTCTACCTCCTTTCAGTTAGTTGCTTCTATTTCATTTTCAATAGGACAATTTTTTTAAATAGTGGGGAGTAGAGGAAGGAAAGAGAAAGAGAGGGACAGAGGAAAGGGGGAAGGGAAAAAAGAAGAAAGAGCAGAAGTTGCAGCAAGCTTCCCTCCAGCTCTGCATCCATCTGTGCATGCATCTCCTCCCTTTCAGATCGCCCCAAAAAAGATTTTTTTGGTCTCTATATCTCTTTCTTTCTTCCTCATATGGTTGATAGTTTTTTAAGGTACTAGTGTGTACATTAACGAGGCAAATGCAAATTGAAGAGGAATTGGAGAGAGCCCTTGGAAACTCCAGAGGTGAATCAGTCACCTGGCTCCCATCCCTCAACAAAGCTTCTCACTGTCTCAGGGCTCCATCTAGTGGTCAGCGCTGAGCCCAGCAGGCCTCTCCCCACAGCCCTTCCCGGGATCCTCCACACCTGCACAGGTTTCCCCTCCCTCCTTGCTGCCCTCAGCTGCAGGTCCCGGCATCCTCAGGGACTGCATCAGCTGAAGCCCAACGACCCCTGAGCTTGTTCTGTCTGGGGAGGCAAGGTGCTGCCCATGGAGAAAGGAGAAGAAGAGAAGAGAAAAGAGAAAAGAGAAGAGAAGAGAAGAGAAGAGAAGAGAAGAGAAGAGAAGAGAAGAGAAGAGAAGAGAAGAGAAGAGAAGAGAAGAGAAGAGAAGAGAGAGAGAATGAGAATCAGAGTGAAAACGTAGGTCAGAAAGAGCTAGAGATTAAAAAACACTCTGAGAAAGAGTGAAAAAATAGTCAGAAAGAGGCAGAAAAAAGTGGGAGAGAGAGAAAGAGAAGAAGGAGGAAAAGGAAGAGAATGAGAGGACAGACAGACTGAGAGAGAAGAGAAGAGAAGAGAGAAGGGAGAGTGTGCTTCCCGGGGAGGAAGGAATGTCTTTTCCTCCATCACTTTGTTAGATGCAACTTGATGTAGTGGATGATAGTTTACATAGAAGACCTAATCCCTGACCCTCTTGCTTCTCAATTGAGTGAGCTTGTGGGAAACTTGGAGCCGCATTTTTTCCATCTGTAAAATAAGGGAATTGCACAAGATGTTCCCAAGAAAGGGACCTGTGTGTGCCAAAATGTTTGTGGCAGCTCTTTTCGTAGTGGCCAGAAACTGGAAGATGAATGGATGTCCATCCATTGGAGAATGGTTGGGTAAATTATGTTATATGAAGGTTATGGAATATTATTGCTCTGTAAGAAATGACCAACAGGAGGAATACAGAGAGGCTTGGAGAGACTTACATCAACTGATGCTGAGTGAAATGAGCAGAACCAGGAGATCACTATACAGTTCAACAACAATACTGTATGAGGATGGATTCTGATGGAAGTGGATATCTCCAACATAAAGAAGATCCAACTCACTTCCAGCTGATCAATGATGGACAGAAACAACTACACTCAGAGAAGGAACACTGGGAAGTGAATGTAAATTGTTAGCACTACTGTCTATTTACCCAGGTGACTTATATCTTTGGAATCTAATAATTAATGTGCAACAAGAAAATGGGATTTACACACATATATTGTATCTAGGTTATTTTGTAGCACATGTAAAATGTATGGGATTGCCTGTCATCTAGGGGAGGCAGTGGAGGGAGGGAGGGGATAATTTGGAAAAATGAATACAAGGAATAATATTATAAAAAAATTACTCATGCATTTATACTGTCAAAAAATTTATAATTATAAAATAAACAAACAAACAAACAAACAAACAAAAAACAAGATGTTCCCCAAAGCCTGCTCCTAGGCAAGATCTGGGGTCCACAGGGGGCTTGCTCCTTCACTTCTCACTTGGGAGTGAAAACCTTGGAGGGAGGGAAGGAGGCAGGGCAGATTTTGGGGGGACTCATTCTAGGAATTAGGGGATAAAATTTAAAAGAGCAGAGTTTTGTCATTTCTACCTTCACAAACTCTCTCACATGCAGCCCCTTCACTTCATTCACACAGCCATTATCCCACTGCAGACTCTTAATTGCCACCCCCAGAACTATTGCAATATTTCTTTGCAGAAGAGAGAATTCTCTTTGCAGAGAATTTCTTTGTCTCTGACTTTGTCTCTCTCTGTGTCTGTTTTTCTATCTCTCCATCTCTTTTTCTCTTCCTCCATCCTATTTCTCCCTTCTTCCCCCCTTCTTTCCCTCCTTCCCCCTCCCTCCTTCCCTCTCGCTCTCTATCTCTCTGTCTCTCTGACTCTGTCTCTCTCTCTGGATCATTTTTTTGGTCTCTCTCTTTCTCTTATTGTTTCTTCTTCATATAGTTAATGATTTTTTTGAGGTACTAGTGTGACTACATTAATGAGGCAAATGCAAATTGAAGAAACTTTAAGTTACCACCTCACCATTAGATTAATAAAATTGATAAAAGGGATGACAACTGTTGGTGGAAGAGGGCTGTGGGAAATATATGTGTGTGTGTGTGTGTGTGTGTGTGTGTGTGTGTGTGTGTATGTGTATGTGTGCATATTTTAATGCCCTGATCTTGGATCTGTGAATGGTTCAATGCATTTGGAACTATCCCCCCAAAGTTACTAAGATGTCAACATTTAATCCAGTGAAATCACCATCTAACATATCCCAAAAAGATCAAAAAGAAAGGAAAAGAACTTATGTGTACCCATAAAAAGCATAGCATCTCATTTGCAGGACCAAAGATTTGGAAACTGAGAGCATACCCCTCAATTGGGGAATGGCTGAACAAACAGTGTATATTAATGTCATGGAATACTATTGCACCATACAATATCAAAAGGAGAGTTTTCAGGGGAAAAAAAAAAGCAAGGATTTGTATGAACTGATATGTAATGAATTGAAGAAAAGCCTAAAAACAATTTACACAAGGAGAACACTACTGTAAATTTAAAAAAAAAAAAAAAAACTTTGAAAGATTTAATAACCCTAATCTATCAATAAGTTGTTCATGCTTCATACTCAAAGAGGAAAAAAATGATATCATGATGTTGGGGTCAAGGTACAATGTGTTTGATTGTGGCTGATAAACCCAATCCAGCTTTAGAAGGCTCTACCACATAACAAGCACAAAGAGTCCATTTGAACGTTTGGATGGAATTACAGCTAAATTTGCATATCTCACAGCCCTCTTGTACTGCTATAGTTCTGCTTTGATCATAGAGCACAAAACCTTCTTTGATGTGGACATGGGTGCATATCTGGAAGATCTTTGATGAACAATGTTACCCACCTTCTGACAGAGAGATGACTGACAAAAAGTTAAGAAAGAGACATTTTTAACTTGGCTGCTGTGTGGATTTACTTTGCTTGACTATGCTTATTTGTTAGGAGGTTTTTTTTTTTTTTTTCTTTCTCTTAGTTTTTAATGGGGCTGGGTCTCAGTGAAGAGTGAGTTTTAACAATTGTGATAGAAAAAAAAGGATAAAATTATTTAAATATTTAAAAATAAACAGATAAGAACAGAAGAAAATTCAGAAGGAAATAGATAAGTAGAACAGTTTTGAAAGCAATATGTAGAATTTGTCATAGATTTTATGTAAGATTGGAAACATAGATGCATTGCTTTATATAAATTTTTTTCTTATGTTCTGCATTATATAAATGTTTATTTGGGGTTATTAAATTAATAATAATGTTATTATATATAATTACATATAATAATACTCCCTATCTACCAAATGGTTTGTGCTTAAATAGCCTCAGTAACAGAAAAGACACCACCGATTTAAACATCTAGAGATATAAATTTTCCATTAAGTGTTGCTTTGACTACACCCCATACATTTTGATATGTTGTTTTGATGAAGTCCTGAATAACTGTGCATGAGAGGTACTAGAGTATTGATGGAATCCCAGTGGCAGGCAGGGAAGGGCACTGATAGGGATCACTTTAACCTTATAGTCCTACCCTCTGTGGAGGTCTTGAGAAGCCCCATCATGGGAAATCCAGGCTATGTCAAATCCCTGAGGTTGATTTTTCCCTATAAATCTATATCCAGGGCTCATGCCATCTTTTCTGAACCTCTTTTAGATTTCAGTGACTCTTTTGAGTCAGTGTCACAGCATTTTGCCTCATGGTCTCTTTCCTCTCACTCTGCTCCCATGTTATATGGTATCTCTCCTCTCATCCCCCACCATGTCTCATGATATCTCTCTTGTCATCTCCCCTCATGCCTTTTCCTTCTTGTAGTTAACTAACTCTTTTAGGGTGCTAAATTTTTATATAGATTTAGCCTGTCAGCTAAAAGCATACTCCAGTATTATGGGATGTTGTCTTTTTCCTGGTTAATTATGAGTTCCACTAGGGAACTTGTCCTTTCTATCATTAATTGTTAAAAACTCTTCATCTTACTAACTTATGCTCTTTCAACTCTATTTCATATTTAGCATTGCTGGTGAATATTGTATCTTTTAATTTTGTCTATAGCTATTTCTTCCAAATAAGCCTCTCTTTTGTCAAAGAGAATTGGTCATTGTGAATTCTTCACATGACCAAACCCCAACATTTGGTGTCTACAGCAATATCATCATTTGTTGATAAGCTTCAAACACATCATTTGAAGCTAGAAATTGCTCTCCTAAATCATATCAGTCTCCTTGTTGAATTTATCGATTGTTTCTATAATTTGTTCTTTGACACACTTGTTATTTGAAGATTAGATTATTTTTGTTTTTGCAACACCAAAATTTTCTATGCGTTACACTATGCAACCTAAATATCATGGAATGATCGAATGTATAGAGTGTTACATTTTAAATCATATGGAAAAAATGATCATTTCAAATGTATTAAATTGATTTAAAATTAGATTATTAAATTAATTTAGCTGACAATGAGATTCAAACATTACCCCCCATACACTATATTCCCATCCATTATTTTTTTTCCTTGTGCATTCTTTTATGTGAGATAATATTCCCTATTCTTCTTCTCCCTTCCCCTGTCTCCTAGTGCTTCTTTCTGCCTCAGCCATTCATTTTTTCAGATCATCCAAATATAATCAAATCAATCTTGTGCCTGGTATCTATGTAGATTTCTTTAAACTGCTCTAATAGTGATAAAGTTCATAGGTATTATATGTAACATCTTCTTATGTGTTATATGTAACATCTTCTTATAGGAATATAACAGTTTAGTGTTACTGAATTCCTGATTATTTTTCTTTCATGCTTTTTTTTTTTCCCTTGAGTCATATTGAAAGTCAAATTTTCTGTTCACCACCTCTATTTTCATCAGAAATGCTTGAAGGTCTTCCATATTATTAAATATTGATTTTCTCCCTTGAAGATTTACATATATATATAAATATATATATATATATTGCTGGGTGTGTTATTCTTGGTTGTAATCTTAGGTTGTTTTTTTGTTTTTTGTTTTTTGTTTTTTGCTTTCCATAATATCATGTCCTAAGCCCTTCATTCCCTTGATATAGTAGCTGCTAAACCTTGTGTAAGACTGCTTATGGTTTCACACCAAATTTGAATGTTTTTTTTTTTTTTCTGGATAGTTGAATTATTTTTTCCTTGCCTAGAGAGCTCTGAAATTTGGTTAAGCTTTTCCAGAGAACTTTAATTTTGGGATCTCTTTCAGGTAGTGATTGATGAATTCTTTCAGTAATTATTTTACTTTCTATTTCTAAGATATTGAGGCCTTCTTCCTTAATAATTTCTTGAAAATGTGATGTCTAAGGGAAGATTCTGGGAAGATGATAGAGTAGGTTGGTAAATTTAAGCTCTCTTGATTTTCCTTACAAATAGAACAAATTTGCACCTCAAGGCAAACATAAAATGGTGAAAAATCAAGAAGACCTGAGGCAGAATGGGGTCCTTCTGATACAATCTGAGAAGATCTGAAGAAAGACCTGGGGCTGGGATTAACTCATTTGAAATGCAAACACCTCCAGGATAGCTCCACAGAAACACCAAATGGGGAGTCCTGGAGTGAACAGGTGTGGCTGGAGCCTCAGCAGGAACCACAGACACTTTCACCTCCCAGACTATTCTGGTAAAACAGAGCATATCTCTACTGATTGGGAACACTGGGCTCAGCTATGCTGCTAAGACGTGGCCCTGGGTGAGAAAGAATCAGCCCCTGGTGAGCAGTGCAGAGACACTGCTGACTGTGGGCACTTGCAGGAGGGTGGAGTTCTTGGTTTGGGATACCTGGTCAGAGCTGAGAGCTGAAGAGAAGCTTGAGGCATCATCCTTCCCCCACCCCACTGATTAGAGGAGCTTCCACTCCACTGATTAAAGGAGCTTCCACTAATATCTTTTATTTAAAAAAAAAATGACCCTTCAAAGAAGAAAGAACCCCACTATTGAAACATATTATGGAAAAAGGGAAGACCAGAATTCATCTTCAGAGGAAGACACTTTGTAAAAATAAATTAATTAAAACAAAAAAAAAAAAAAAAAAAAAAAAAAAAAAAAACCTTCTACTCTGAAGAGTAATGTGACATTTGTAATTTGAATTGAAAAATAATTCAAAAATAAAATGAGAGAAAAACTAAAGAAAAAAAATCAAAACCATCCAAGGAAAACAAGAAAATTATGGGGAAAAAAAAGTAAACTGATTAGAAAAGGAGGTACAGAATCTCAAAGATGAAAAATCTTTAAAAATTAGAACTGGGTAAGGTGGAGTCAGTGAAGCTATGAGAGACCAAGAAATAACAAAACAGATTATAAAGAATGAGAAAATACAATGTAATGTGAAACATCTCATACGAAAAACAACAGATCTGCAGAACAGATCAAGGAGAGAAAATATAAGAATAATTGGACTGCCTGAAAGTTGCTACCAAAAAGAGATCCTCCACACAATAATGCAGGAAATAATCCTAAAAAAAATGTCCTGGAGTGATAGAACATAAGGGAAAAGTAGAAATAGAGAAAAGAATCTATTGATCACCATCTCAAAGAGATCCTTTATAGAAAACATAGGAATATAATTGCTAAATTTCAAGACCCCGAGATCAAAGAGAAAATTATGCAAGAAACAACAACAAAAAAATCACATATGCTGGAGCTACAAATAGAATTGTACAAGAACTATCAGCAGCAACAATAAAAGATCACCAGTCATGGAACTGTATCCACAGACAAGCAAAAGAACTAAGTTTGCAACCAAAAATATCATATCTAGCAAAATTATCTATGATTTTCAATGGGAAAAAAGGACATTCAATGAACTTGAAGATTTTTCAGAACTTTCTAGCAAACAAACCTGAACTTAACAGAAAATTTAACATATAAGAGCCCATATCAAACAAGTTTTCAGGAAATCAACATAGACAAACTGTTTAAACATGGACAATTTATTTTTTTTAATATGGGAAACATATTTTATGTTTAAGATTTCCATCAACAATAGGGTTAGCTCAAAAGAAAGATTGGCAGAGTAAAGATAAAACGAGTATTCATGCTATACAAATGAGACCCAGAGGCATTACAGTGAAGAGGAGGGCTCATAATTCTGAAAACCTACTCACATCATGAGTTCAAAAAGCAACACTACATAACTACCACGAAGGCTATAGCATCCTCCAAAATCTATTAAAAAGTAAAGGGGGAAGGATAAGGAAACAAAATGTGAGGGAAGAAGAAAAAAAGAGGTATTCCTGGATGAGGAGAGGTTAAGTAATAGTTAAGCCAAGTTATGGAGCAGAATTTAATGAGTCAGCAGGGATAAGAAAAACATGTGTATATGCAGGATATATGTGTGTGAGTGTGTATATGAAAAAAATATATATATATCCTTTTTAAACTATAGTCTGCTTTGGGGCAGGGGGAATGAAAGGAGAAAAAAGAATAAAGCAAATAAGGTGCACAGCAGAGAACAAAACACTTTATGAGGAAGTAAAGAAAAGATAGGCATCCATGAATATAATTTCTTCTACTAATATATATATATACTTCCTTCAATCTGTATTTGTTGTCATATACTTTGAATCCTCCCTGATGTTCTGTGAGGCATATGACAATGTTTTCTTTTGTTTCATTTTGTATTACTTTTCTTTTCTTTTCTTTTTTTCTTTTTGCTTATTCTGTTTCTTCAAATAAAAAATTAGAAAAAAACCTGTGATATCTAGATGCTTTCTTTCATCATGGCTTTCAGGAAGCCCAATAATTCTTAAATAATTTCTCCTTGATCTACTTCCCAGTTTTCCAATGAGATATTACTCTTTTTTAAAAGTCTGTTTTCTTATTTCTTGATGTCTCACAGAATCATTAACTTCTATTTACCCAATCTAATTTTTAAGGAATTATATTCCTTAGAGAGCTTTTGTACTCTCTCCTCCATCCAATCTGGACAATTATGCTTATTTTAAGAGTTATTTTTATTAGTGAAATCTTGTTCCTGTTTTACCATTTGGTCAATTCTGTTTTTAAGATGTTGTTTTCTTCAGTATTTGTGTGTATTCCTCTTTTGCTAAAATTTTAATTATCTTCCCTCCCCTTTTATTATTTTTATTTTTATTTTTATTTTTTTGCTTTGCTCTGATTTCTTTACCCAATTTCCTCTATCACACTTATTTGGTTTTAAAAATCATTTTGTTAAGCTCTTGCAGAAATTTTTGTTGGGCTTGTGTCAAATTTACTTTTTTTCTTTGTGGCTTTGCTTGTAACTATTTTGCTATGGCTGTCTTCTGAGTTTCTCTTGATCTTCCCTTTCACCACAGTACTTTTTTTCATCCTATTTCTTGATTTTGAACTTCATGTTAAAGTTGAGCTCTTTTTCCCTGGCATTACAGGGAAAGACCCTCTCCCAAACTGTGTTTTTTTTTTTTTCACTGCTTTTTGCAGAGCTGTATCTGAGAACTTGAAAGATTTTTTTGTTTGTTTGTTTTTGTATTTCCAAAGTGTTGTGATCTAAGGGGAGATGGAGTTACTATTTTCTTCATCTATACTTTAAAGGTCCTCTGATCCTTTGGGAGGGTGGGAGGGAGGAGAGGAGAGAAAGAGAGGGAGAGAGGGAGGGAAGGATAGACAGAGACAGAGACATACAGAGAAACCCAGAGACAATGGGACACACACACACACGCAGAGAGAGAGAGAGAGAGAGAGAGAGAGAGAGAGAGAGAGAGAGAGAGAGAGAGAGAGAGAGAGAGAGACAGAGAGACAGAGAGAGAGACAGAGAGAGAGACAGAGAGAGAGACAGAGAGAGAGACAGAGAGAGAGACAGAGAGAGAGACAGAGAGAGAGAGAGAGAGAGAGACAGACAGACAGACAGAGAGAGAGAGACAGACAGAGAGAGAGACAGAGAGAGAGACAGAGAGAGAGACAGAGAGAGAGACAGAGAGAAAGAGACACAGAGAGAGAGACACAGAGAGAGACAGAGACAGAGACAGAGACAGAGACAGAGACAGAGACAGAGACAGAGAGAGACAGAGAGAGACAGAGAGAGACAGAGAGAGACAGAGAGAGACAGAGAGAGACAGAGAGAGACAGAGAGAGACAGAGAGAGACAGAGAGAGACAGAGAGAGACAGAGAGACAGAGAGACAGAGAGACAGAGAGACAGAGAGACAGAGATTAACTAGTTCTCAGCTGCTAACCAAATGATAAGAAATCAGCCTCTGTGCTAGAGTGCCTCCAAAGAGACACTAGCCAATCAGAACCAAATCTCTTGGCTTTGATGTTTTTCCAGAATTGTTTGCTTTGGAGAAAGTCCTTCAGGTGGGAAAGAGCCTATGACTCTCTCACCTAGAGACCTTGGTTTAGTGTCAATATGCTTTGGGTCCATTGTTTACTGCTTTTAGATGAAGACTAAGGGTGATTACAACCTTGTAAACTTAAAAAGGTCAGGAGAGCAAGCCAGAAGGAAGTCCAGGAGGGAGGTCCATGCTTCTCATCAAGTCAGTCTGGCATTGATGTCTTGAAGGAAAGGAATTGGCTCCCAGCCCAGCAAGAGCTGATAAGTGGATTTTCCATCTGCTATAACACATTAGGATGTGAACTTGGAGGGGTGAATGCTAAGGAGAAATTGTGTGGTGTGAGCCCATTCTCCCCAGTTCATACAGAGGACAGTATTTCTCCATTGTTTGGGGAAATTTTTTTTGTCCTTGCTTTTCTTTAGAGTAAATACTCCCTTTGAAATGGCCAATTAGTATTAATTGGTTAAATGAATTTAGAGACTAGTCACTGAAGGCTAGGTGGAGAGGGAGGGAAATATAATATAATAGGACCCTGATCTGATAGCCCAGATAAAAGACAAGCTCTGTAGTTCCTCAGGGATAGAAGGGGGTACGCCTATCACCCCAAGGGGAAGACATTGACCAGGTCCTTGGCCACAAGAGGGGTGAAAATACTTACTAAAATAATCAATTCAATGGAATTAACTATTTCCAATTTGATATCCCATAGGTATCTCAAATTCAACAAGTCTTTCATTTTCCTTGACCAAATCCTTTACCATAAGTTTTTCAGTCAACAAAACAAGAAATGAAGCTTTGATTTGTTGCATTTGCTCATCTCCCCAGCATAAAACCTCTGAAAATTTAACTACTGGCTCTGAAGAGCCACACTCTCCTCAACAGAGATGAGAAGAGGCAATGTCTGAGTAATGTAAGATAAGGATGTGAAGAGAAGAGGAAGAACTCCATGAATGGCTTCACTTCTTTTGGGGAAGTATGAGGTGATGTCCCCAACTGAGAATTTTGGGAGCAGGGTGAAATGGGAGACTCAAGTCACAGATGTTTTAGAATATATTCTCCTACATTACATAGTATTCTTCTAGGCATTTTCTGCCATTTATGGATTTGGACACTCAGGGGTGCTGTTTCCTTTCTAAAGTAAAATACACACATTTGCTGCCTAATGCAAAGCTGCCCACTAATAATTTATCCTGCAGAGCCCCTCTAAAAGTCTGTTATTTTTAAAATAAAGCTAAATACAAATTCTAAACAAAGTGAGACTCCAGGCAATTCTTGTAGAAGTGGCTACTTGTCAATTATTTCACACCTTTAATATAAACCATGTGTTCCCAAATGTAAAAAATAAAATAAAAAAATAGTGCCATTGAGAAATAGCTATCAGACCCATGGGCAGATATTTCCAGCATTTATTCAGACCCTGGGATGATCTATGATGCTGCTACATTTTTTTTTCTCTTTTTCTGAAATAAAAGGCTTCAACTGTGAGTGATTTTGTGCAAAGACAGATTGGTTCACTGAAGCTCTAATATAACACTAGCCTCCTTGTATGAAGAAATTTTATCTTCACTGGTTAAAAAAATAATTTTTATTGATCTCTCTTCCAGAAGAGCCTTCTTCCATTAGGAATGTATTTCTCTCTGAAGATGGCAGCTTGTAAAACTAGCCAATATATCAATCGAAGCTGATGTTGGCATAATATTCCCTATCCAAAACCACACCTCTCTGCCCAAAACAAGAAAGACATGCTTTTACATCCCTTTTAGAGCCAAGCTTTCATTTATAAAGACATAGGAGCATTTCTTTTACCAAAAGATTTTTTCCCTTTATATAGTGTTTCCTGTGTCTTTGATTTAATGTTCAGATAACTATATCCTCAGGAGCTTTATTTTTATAAAAAATTTGAATCCTTGAAAAGTGGAAAAGTCACCAATGGGAAATCTCTATATGAAAAAACCAGAGGCAGTCAAATCCATCACCCAATCATCTTTGAAAACTGAAAGTGATCGGCAGCAGGGCTCTCAAGTGTTGGATTCAGTAAAGACAGGCAGGTTTGCTGAAGAAAATAGTAATTGGTTAAATGCACAACTGACTTTGCTTATTTCATCAGACATATGCCTGCTACATGCAAGGCATTCTGCTAGGTGCTAGAAATGGAAACAAATTTATTTCATAGATGAGAAAATACACGATATATGCAAAATAGTAATGGAGTGATTTAATGGGAATGTTATTAATTGAGAGCAATATATGGACAATTTTGAAAAGCAGAGCTGGTTCCTATATTAGTCCTAAAGAAAAGCTCCTTTGACCCCAATAGACTTTGTTTAGAGAGGCAGAAAATTCCCAAAACACTCACAGGAATCCTGATTTTCCTTTCATGTGGATTCCATGCAGCCATGGAATTATCCATTGAAAAGGGAGTTCATTGAAAAGGATTGTCACTCAGAGACTATCACTATTTAGAGAACTAGGTTTCCCAAATGTCATTGACTCTATGGCCTTCCCATCTCTGTTAAAAATGCCATATGGTTTGTATGTCTGTACACAGAGATCTATACCTACATATAGTCTTATCGTCTTTTTCTCCCTTTTCCCACTTGCTCTCTCTTTTCTTTCCTCTAACCATTCTCCTATTTATTTCTCTCTCCTCTTCTCTTTCCCTCTATTTCTCCCTCTCCCCTTCTATTTCTCTTTACTAGTAGTTTTTCTCTTATAGTGGTTGTATTTAAGAGTTACATGCCACAATATATATGTGTACATATAAGACCAAATGTCACCATTTTGTGTGTGTATATGTATGTACATATTTATACAAAATGCCATATGGCACTGAACGTGCCAACATGCCAAGATTCCAACACATATCCAATCATAGAATCACAGTATTGGAAGGGTCTTTAGAGTTCATTTATCTGGAACATGAATGCCCTCTACAACGCCCTACCAATAGTGGTACATCCAATCCCCACTTGGATATTTCTAGTACGGAGAACTTGTTAACTCCTAAGCCGGCTCATTCCATTTTTGGACAGTTCTAACCATTATACTATTTTCCTTCCTGACACTGCCATGTCAGCCCTTGAAATATCTGAAGGCATTGAGTTTGATTGACTACATATGTTTTCTTCCAATTTAAAAATCTCTAGTACCTTCAAGTAAAATATACGACTTACCAATGAAAAATAAAGTATACAGAAAAATCAATCTTATTGTTCATATGGACTAGCTATATAGCTGAGCCTCACCAGAATGGGCCACCATACAACAATATCCCTTGTTTTTGCCTATCCTGAAGACTTTAAATTTGGGAAAGTTTTAAAATTTCCAGGATTTTAGGTACAAGGGCACTGGCGTGTTTGAAGTAGTTTTAAGACCCTTTATTGTTCTGATGATGTTATAGTTTATTATTATCTCCTTTAAAATGTGATGTTTACACTGGCATGATGCCATAGGTGTGGTGGGGCATGCTCAAATTGTCATAAAAAATCTGTTTCCTCCTTTTCCTCTCATTCCCACATTCTCTCATGTGCATCTGTTATTCCAATTTAAGATCCCAGGAAACATTTTAGCAGCTACATACACAGATGATGATTATCAAGCAGGCAAATATATGAGATTATGTAGGTCTGGAGTTTTGTCCGAATCTACCAATAATTTTATTGCTGAAGGAACTTCAAATGTGGGAACTCCCTTTGTGAATGGAAATCAGCACTTGTCTTGCAGCTTACAATTGAGAGTTTCTGGGGCATTGAAAAGTTAAGGCCTGGTCTATAGGTTTAAAAAATGCAATATATGTCAGAAAGAGAGCCTGAACTCAGAACTTTGTGACTCCAAGGTTGATCATAGAGTGTGTATATGTTAGGTTATATACATCTATGCATTTATGTATTGCCGAACATATGTGTATATAGTATTGGTTATATTATGTGTATAGGTATATTATATAACTAATTATATATGTACAAACATGTATAGATATATACATTTTATAATTATAATTATGTGCTATATAATTACATACACATATATATTGCATGTGGATATACATATATGTATATATATATATGTATATATATATATGTATATATATATATATGTGTATATATATATGTATATATATATATATATATATATATATATACATAGTGTATAAGAGTGAAAGATAATTTTTGGATTATTTTCTTTTTTGATAATTTCACATCCTATAACAGTAAGTTAAAAAGATGAGATGGCATCCTGGGAATAGGACTAGATTAATACATTAAGAAATTTCCTTGGTTTCACTACCAAATAAGTGACTTAGAAGAGATTAATTCTCCTTTCTTAGCCTTCACTTCTTCACCTGTAAAATTTGGGGGTAATTTATTTTAGCAGATTTTACTAATATTTTTTGTTTTTATGTCATTGACAACTTTTATTTTTGTTCTTTGATCCAATAAGACATGCTGCTATGAGTATTTTTATGTATATGAAGCTTTTGTTTTTTGGTCAATCATTTATACAGCTATCAAATAGAATTTATGGGTCAAAGGAGATGAGTATTTTGGTCATTTTATTTGCATAATTCCAAATTACTTTCCAAAATGGTTGTTAATCCACAGTTCCATCACTAATGTATTAATATGCTCATCTTTCCACAATTACTTCAATACTAATCATTTCAAAGCATAGGTTATTTCTGAAGTCCCTTCCAGTTCTAAGATCCTAAAACTGGGATTCTATGACTGCCAAGGTCTCTTCCAATTTGAAGGTTCCCTGATATTATGATATAATTGCATATCCTGGGGAATCTGAAAAAGCAGATCATGTTTGTACAAAGCTTTATAAAGGAGACTTAACTCTGAGTTATTTTTTATCATTATTTTCATCAATCCTTATCATCAACATCATCACTAATGGTTTTCTTGTGAACAATGCTTTCATTGGTTGTCTCTCCTAAGCATTATTCTAGATGTTTTTCTTCATAGAATCTCAATTGTTGATATCTCAGATTGACAAGACAAATATAGCCTATTAAAGAAATCCTTCAATAAGTGGAAAGCATCATTGGTAAATAATTTTCACTATGTAACAAAAAGGAAATTTTAGTTGTGAATGAGTATGGTAGCCATTTTACACAAACAAGGAATAATGCCTTCAAGCAGATGATTTTTGAATATGAATACAATGGTGCTTTTAAAAACATTCCCTTTTAAATAGGTCAAAGACATAAAGGATTGGCCTTTGGATGTATAATTAGACACATGGAGCAAAATGTCTGTATATTTCCTGGCAGCTAACATAGTTTCTTTAATATAGCAGCAAGATTGATAAATTTTCAAATAGTAAATGCCTTTATTTAGGTTTGGGAAAAAATGAGGGAATGATCTAATTTTGATAGACAGTTGGTATTTCTTAGCCATTGACTTCAGCTTTCTGTCCTTCTATATTGCAGTCACACATGAATAGTGCTAGGTACTTTATAGATCTTTGTGATGTTATGGATACTCTTGGATTCTTTTTACTTTACAGGAAACATTTTGGTTGTATTTTTTGTGCTGTGCTCTTTTTTAAAAAAATAAATTTAATATTTTATTTTCTCTCAGTTACATATAAAAAAATTTAACACTTGTTTTTAAAACGTTGAGTGTCAAATTCTCTTCTTTCCTTTTCACTTCATTGAGAAGGCAAGCAATTAAAAATTGCTTATGCATGCATTGTCAGGCAAAATATTTGCATAATAGTCATACTGTAAAAGAAGACAAAAAACAAACAAACAAATAAAGAAAAAAAAAACTTAAGGTTGAGAGCTCTGGAAGCAGCTACTGCTACTGCTGATTCAATGGCTCCCAAGGCCTGTTCCTGGTTTGCTGAGGTTGGGAGGTGAGGTGCTGGTGTGGCCCATTTTAAACTGTTTTCTATTATCACCCAAGAGTGACAGGCCTTTTTTGCCAACCTTCTAAATTATCTTGGGCTAAAAGAGGTAAAGAAAATTATTGTTTAGCGATTTCATTTGTGCCCAATTCTTTCCCAATTCTTTATGATTCCATTTGATTGCTCCATCTTAGCAAAGATACTAGAGTGTTTTTCTATTTCCTTTTCCAGCTCATTTTATAGATGAGAAAATTGAGGTAAATAGGGTTAAGTAACTGTCTGAAGCCAGATTTGAATTCATGAAAAAGGGTCTTATGATTCCATGCCTGGCACTCTATTCACTATACCACCTACCTATGGGATTATGGAAAATTAAATGGATAATTCTGATCAGATAAAATTATAAAGATTTTGTATAAATAAAATCATTACAGTCAGTTAGAAGGAAAATAGAAAACTTGAAAAATTGCAGCAATTTTCTCTAACAGCCTAATTTCTCAACTATATGAGGGATTGAACTAAATTTATTATTTTTTAAAAGAACCATTCCCCAGTTGATAAATGATCAAGAGATGCAAGGAGATGATTGTCAGAAGAATAAAAGTAATCAATAGTTACACAAAAAATGCTCTAAATCACTATTGATCAGAGAAATCATTTTGGTGAATAATTTGGAATTATATCCAATTGGTTATAAAAGTGTATATCCTTTTTATCCAGCAATATCATTCCTAAGTTTCTATTTAAAAGATTAAGAAAGAGAGTGAGGTGTGGGTTAGGAACTGTATATACAAAAAATATTTAAAGTAGCTCTTTTTGTAATTTCAAAGAATTAGAAATTGTGGAGATTCCCATCAATTGCGGAAGGACTGAACAGGTTGTGGCAAATAATTGTGATGGAATACTACCATGCTCTATGAAATAATGAGCAAGAGGCAACCTGAGAAGTCTCCTGTGAACTGATGTAAAATGAGCAGACCCAGGAGAATGCTATACACAGTAACGTCACCATTGTAAGAATGATAAATTGGGAAAAAAATACACTGACCATGACAATGATCCAAGACAATTCCAAAGAATTCATAATAAAAACATGGCATCTACTTCCATTTGATGGACATCACAATTGATGAACTCTGGGTAGAAATCAAAGCAGACTTTTGTCACTTTCTTTTCTTATGGTTTGTTTGTATGTCTGTGTATGTATGTGCAATGCTAATGTGAAAATGCATTTCATATTACTTCACATATGTAATTGATATCACATTTTTGCCTTCTCATGTGGGGGTAACAAGCAGGGAGAGAATTTGAAACAAAAAAGAATGCTAAAATTTTTAATGTCATTAGAAAATCTTTTATGAAATAAATATATATCTAAAATAACTAATGAAGAGCAGGCCTAATTTAAGGTTAAGGAAGGAAAGGGAAATACTCTTGACTAATTGAGAGGAAAACATAAAGAGAGCTATATAACCGGATAAAAGTAGGAGAGAGGAATTAATTTAAAAAACAAACATAAACAGAAAGTCATAACAAAAGAGAAGATGGTATTTAGAGGTGATGGAAAGATATCCAATGGGAACAAGGATATGTTAGGGAAAATGTTTAAAGTAACGGAAGGCACTATGCCTTCAATTTACACAATTGCAGCAGAACAGGGAAAACAGTCCTAAGTTGAAAAAAATAGAGACAAATGGAGGAAAATATAAAATCTAGCTTTTATAATTTAAAATGTAAATGGATTTTAAAATCCAATAAAATTTAAAAGAATGGCAGATTGGATAAAAAATACTCTACATCCTGTTGCTTATTAAAACACATTTTAAAAACAAAGACACACAAAACCAAGGAAATAGAAAATTCTGTACTGTGCATCAAATGAATCCCAAAAGGCTGAAGTTTCCTATCATATTACAAAGTAAAAACAAATATTAAAAAATATAAAGGGATAAACAAAAAAACCTATTTTTTTTCTGGAAGGAGATATAGATAACAAACTAATATCAGCAATAAAATTATATGTTTAAAATGCCCCAGCATCCAAATTCATAAAGGAAACATTACTTAAATTTCAAAAAGATATAGACAGTAACACAGTATTTACAGGAGACTTTAATATTCTTTTCTCAGATTTAGATAACTTTAACAGAATATTGACTCAAAAATTTTAAGGAAAATCCTCCTAGATTATAACAGTTTATTAAGAAATCATTTATTATTACTAAGTGGTATTCATATTAAGGCTGTAAGGATGATATTGATTGAAGAAGGAAAAGACAGATCAAGAGAAGAGACTAAACAATAACTCAATGTTTAATGGAAAACAAGTTTCATCTAGAAAAAATTCTCCTTATTTGACTGGAAAAATGAGTAGAAATTAGGCTTAGAACAACACCTTAGACCCTAAATGTATACACGATATAAATATTAAACATCAAAGTATAAAAAAGGAGAGACACAGATCAAACACTTCTCACAGTCATAAGCAAGAAGTATATTCTTGATCAAACAAGAGATAGAGACAATTACAAAATATAAAATCTTTGATTATTTGAAACTGAAAAGATTCTACACAGGAAAAATATCATTGAATTTAGGACACACCAATTGATCCACTGGGAAAGAAATCTTTGTATCAAATATCTCTGATAAAGGTTTGGTATACAAATTATATGAATATAGCTTGTATCTATAGAAAAGACACATATGTATATATATACATATATAATATGTAGCATGAATGCATATAACTAATAACCATTTCCCAATAGATAGTTAAAGGGTATGAATAGTTCTCAAAAGAATAAGAAAGCATTCACAACCACATAAAAATGTCCTTAATCACTAATAATAACAAAATGCAAATTAAAAGCTTCTTCAGTTTTACTTCATATTCTAAAATTGACAAAATTACAAAAATTGATAACAGGAAATATTGGAAGAGTTGTGGGAAGTTAGGCACACTAATACATTGTTGGTAGATTTGTGAAATGGTACATTTATTTTGGAAAGAAATGTGAAATTATGCAAAAAAAGTGACTAAAACATCCATACCCCTTGAACTAGGCATTCCATTACTGGACTTTTATCCCAAAGAAGCCATTGCTTCTTTGATACCTTCTAGAATATTTGTAGCAGCACTTTGGTTATAGATAAGAATGGAAAACACATGTCCATGGAATGGGAAATGGATAAGATGTGATATGTGAATGTAATGCAATACTATTGTACTGGAAGCAATAATGTGTGTGATGAGTACAGAGAAGCATGAAAAGATCCATAGGAATTGATGCAAAGTGAAGTCAGTAGAGCAAAGAAAACAGGATACACAATAGCTATGCCAACGTAAATGGAAAGGAGAACAACACACCAGAAAAAGTAAATATAACAAAATCATAAAGCTCAAACAGAACTCAGATGAAAAGATTTGAGAAGCAATTCTAACCTATAACTTTGTGGAATTGGGAAATCCACAGGCACAGGAAATCCACATATGGCACAAAATTTTAATTTCAAGATTTTTCAATATATTAATCAATTGTATTGACTTTCTCTTCATGCCCTAAATAAAATCATACTATTTGTTATTGGGATAAATCTCAAAGAATAGTTAGGTGATGCAGTGGATAAAGCACTGGTCTTAGAATCAAAGAATCACCTTCATTTCTTCAAATCTGACCTTAGATATTTAGTAGCTGTGGGATTCTGGGCAGGTAATTTAATGCTGTTTTCCTTAGTTTCTCATCTAAAAAAATGAGCTAGAGAAAGAAATGACAAACTACTTCAGCATCTTTGCCAGGATAACCTCAAATGTGGTCACAAGGAGTCAGACACTACTGAACAACAACAATAGATCTCAAAGAGGGGAAGGGAGGAAAGTATGAGATATTATAATGATGAAACAAACAGAAAATATTAAAAAAAACTGCAAATAAAAGACTCCAACCACTCTTAATTCTAATCTTTTCCATTTGTTAACTATTTTCTATTTATTTTACACACATATATGTACACACAAGTTTGTGTATGCCTCTTTTTATCCCTAGTACTTAGCAGAGTCCCTAGTACTTAAGAGGTGCTTAATAAATGCTTATAGGTTGACAGAATGATAGTGAGGAATGCCTTCCATCTCTTGAAGGAGATATCCAGGGGTACAGAATGAAGTATACATTTTCAGGCAAGGCCAGTATATGGATTTGTTTTTATTAATTATGTTTATTTGTTACAATGGAAAGCTTTTATTTGGGGGCAGTTAGGAGTTGGGATGGAGAGGTAATACTAGTGTTAAAAAGGGTAAAACAATGTTTACTAAATGTTGAATGATTGGGTTGAAAGAACATCATGTGACCTACCATGAAAGGCAGGCTGAGGAAGCTGGAGTCACCTGCCCATGAGGTGGTCTCACTACTCCCTCTCTTTTTGTCTTTTATCTCTCTATCTCTCCTTTTTTTCCTCTTCCTCTCCTTCTCTCCTCAGTGTTTGTAGTCACCAGGAACAATGGAGATATGATTAAGACCTGCCAAAGTATGCTATGGAAGCTGAAGTACTTTTCCCTTTGCTGTAACAGAGATTTTGGGAGGTGGATCAAGCTGTTTTGAGTCTTGACTCCCTCGAGGAATTGCAGGAGAATTGCCAAGCAAATTCTTCAGAACCTGAGATGCTGGGTTCCATAACATTTGCATTCGATGCTTTCCTCTGCCCACAGCTTCTCAGCACATTGGCTCCTCTGGGAGCCATCGGAAGGTCCCCTTGAAAGAATAGCTGAGTGAACTCCAGTGAACAAGTGCTGCAGAGATGGCTGTTCCTTTTGCTTTAATGCTAAGCAGCCATTTGGGGAAGCCTCAAAACTACTTGTGAGTTCCTTCTTTATTTTTTCTTTTTCATTTTCTTTTCATTAAAAGAATACAAAGAGTCAGCCTGGTAGAGTGGTCAAATTTCCTCTGCACCTGTTGTCACAGTGACCATCCACTTCTCCAAGACCCTCTCTTATCTCTAGGTGTTTCATCATACTGTTTTTTTTTTCCTGTCTCTCCTCTGCCCTATCTGACCATTCCTTTGCTGGATCTTCAGCCAAGCCATGTCTCCTAACATTGGATCTTTGTCAGTGCTCTGCCCTGTGCTCTCTTCTCTAGCTATATAATTTTGCTTGGGGATTTCATCAGTTTCCACGGATTGCATTTTTACCTTTCTCCAATTAATTCTCAACTATACTTGTTCAGCCTTAATCTCTCTCCTGACCTTTATTCTCATGTTTATAATAACTTTTGAGCTAGATGCTTCTGTGTTGGAGAAGTCCAAAATCAAACTCTCCCACTCCCCACTAAGATCCCTTTTCTTCTGAACTGCCCTGTTAGCATCCACAGCATCCCTATTACTATTCTTTTGTCACCCAAACATTCAATCTCAACTTGAGCCTTTCTTTTACCCTCCTCTCATTCAAACTGTTGTGGGATCCCTGTAATGATCTCCAATTCATCTTGTCAAATAGACAAGTCTCTTGACAAGAGTCTTATTTGTTCATACTTGTTTCCATGTTGTCTTTGGACACTATTCTTCTCAAGAGCAGGAACTCTTGCCTTTTTCTTTGTAAGCTTGGTCCTTAAATCTGGCATATTTCGTTCTTGTTCATGCCGTATCTAGCTCTTTGTGACTCCATGGACCATACTGTCTATGGAATTTTCTTGGCAAAAATACTGAAAATATGCCTAGCTGTCTCTGCCTGCTACATAATAAGCAACTGAGAAATGCTTCTTCTCTGAAGGCAAGTCCCCTCTGAGTCTCAATTTCTTTACTTATAAAATGGAAGCAATAACATCTAGAGCCCCTACTTTAGAATTGTGGCATCTGGTTAACAAAAGACTTTACAAGCTTCATAAAGCTATATAAATAAGAGCAAATCTCATCTAGCAAATACAAAACTGTCTCTGGAATCAGAAAAGCTTGGGTTTGTGTCTCATCTCTACAAGAAGTCAACTTTGGGAATTTGGAATCAAGAGAATGAACTGAAATGTCTGCACTGTCATTTACCTGTATGATGTTGGGTAAGTCACTTAACCTCTTGGTCCTCAGTGTTTTTTTTTTTTTTTTTTTTTTTTTTTGTTTGTTTGTTTTTGTTTTTTGTCTGTAAAATGAATGGGTTCAACTAGAAGATCTATGACGTTCCTTCCAGTAATAGAGCTACAGGATGATGCTTTGATGGCCATACCCATGTCTCTAGATAACTTGGTAGTTATAAAGTAGGTCTGAATTTCCATTAATATTAGGAATGCTATTTACGAATGGAATCCTTGCTGTGGGTCCTATTCCCACCTCCAGAGTTATATAATTGTCAATCCTTATTATCATCAATAACCTTTCTTGAAATAGACCTAACCAAAGAATGATCAATATTCTCTGTTCACTGAGTAAAAAATGTATTCTAAAAAATTGTGCCCTGTTCATCAGGTAATACCCTGTAAGCATCAGCCACCTTAAAGAATGATCTCTGAGGCACATTTACTACCAACCATCAGAGCTGCTCTCTTCCACAGAGAACTTTAATAATTCTTCTTGGATATAACTGCAGAGTACAATATTGGATATATCAACATTGATCTGATCTCTTTTTCTCTCCCCATCAGCATAATCCACTTTGAGCAAATAGATGCTTTTTAACATTGTTCTTATCTACCGATCATTTTATTGCTTATACCTATGCCTGTGGTAGAAAGTAGTAAACATTATGATTCTTGGCAAATTCTCAGCCTTTATTGAATTAATCTTTGACTTCTCAATCATTCTCTTTTATAGCAGTGGCAGATAAACATACTTCATTGGCAGGAACCTAAGTCAGAATGGCAAGAAAACTTGTTTTATATTTCCAGATGTTTTTTAAAATGGTGTTTGATCAGCAAATGACATGGATGATATTGGGAGAATTTTATTCTCTTCCTCCTCTTCAATTTTCACCTTTTTTTCTTCCATCTCCTTCTCCTTTTCCTTCTCTCTCTCCCTATTCTCTTTTACATTTTCTTTTCTATTTTCTTCTCCCCATCCAATTCTATGTAAGTAACTTCATAAGTAGGAATTTAAGTAGCAGTGAAGAAGATATATCATATGAAGTACGTGGTACTAGGAATCAGTATGGAGTGGGGTGGTTGAATATGCATAAGTAATTCAAGAGTAGCACTTCTTGTTAGGTTGAACTGCTTAACTGAAAGATTAAAAGTATAAAAGGAGGGAAGTAGATCCCAGAGTAGAGTGATGGGCTGACAGAAAAAGGAGGGGCTGGTGGACTAGAGATCATGAGGATGAATGATAGATTTAAGAGAATGTGGTTGAAAGAATGAAGGTTATAGTGAAAGAGAGGACTCTGACTTCTGGATCACGGAGATGGAACTGTCATTATTTCAGTGTCTGTTCTGTAATGGACAGATAACTTCTGTTCTTTTATAATGTCACAAATATTTTGATAATTTAGGAAATGAAAATTATAATCCTGCCAAGTATTTCAGACATGAAAATTGGTACTTTTTCTCAAGTGTTTGCCTAGAACTGACATCCCCATGGGGCTTTTTCAGTTCCTTTTCAATGAAGAAAGAGAAACATCAACAATGTGCTCAGGACAGACAAAGCTGCCTTCAATGAGACAGTAGCACTATCAATGAATGCCCACCAGGATATACATATCCCAGCAGGATTCTGCCACTGAAAAATCCTTTAAGGAAATGTCACATCCTGGTAATCTCTAAAAGTGAAATGATGTCAATACATTAAATAGATGATTTTAGAGCCTGAAGCCTTGAGTTTCAATTCAGTTTCACCTTAATTGGGAAATTCACTTAACATCTCTGCTCCGTATTTTTTTTTTTTCCTGTATAATGGGATTAATCATATCTATACTCTCAACTTCACAGGATTCTTACAGAGGAAGAATTTTGTAAACCTTAAAACATTCTAGTGTAAAAAATCAGATTGGGAATAGGCAGCTCTTTTTCCAGGCTGTGCCCACTAACCATGGATACCTTTTAATGCTCAGTTCTGAACCCTTATTTCTTGTTTGTACATAAAGAACTTGTATCGTGTCCATTTTCATAGATCCTAAGCTGTCTTGTGAAGCCTATGAACTCTCTAGGAAGAAAGGTCCTTGAATGCATAAAATAAGATGCATATATACTTATTAAAATTATTTATATATATATATATAATTCAATATAATATAATATAATATAATATTATATAAATAAATATAAATAAATATAAAATAAAATAAAATAAATAAACATAAAATAAATATATAAATAAAATTATATATATATATAATTCAATATAATGTAATTATTAAAATTAAAAATTGTGATATGGTAACGCATGTACTCCTTTATTTGTTCTCTAAATAGCAATACAATATATTTAAATATAGAAAAGTTAAATGAAATTCTATTTTTAAGGAAATCAGTTAAAAGACTGTTTTTGTTTAGCTTGAATAAGAACACTAAATATTGGAGGAAGGGACCTCTGAATATGCAACACACTTGTCATATCCAATTGTTTTTCAACTGTACTATGGCATGAAAAAATGTATTATTTTGATTATGATTTGCCACTTCTTTCTCCAGCTCATTTTACAGATGAAGATATTGAGGTAAACATGATTAAGTGACTTGCCCAGGGTCAAATAGTTAATGTCTAAGATCAGATTTGAACTCATATGTTCTTGCCTTTAGGCCAGGTGCTGGGTCCACTGTCCTACCTATTGCAGTAGTTCTAATTGATGAGTTCATTCTTTACTCTTTAAAAAAAATGAAAATTTTAGCCATCTCATTAAAGTTACAAAATATATTTTACTGAATTAGAAAAACAATAGAAAATGCATTTGAAAGAATAAAAAATAAAAAATAATCAAAGAAACTAAGAAGAAAATATAAAGAAATGAGGTTTGTCAGTACCAGATCTTAAACTATATTATAATTATCAAAAACTATCTGATACTGGTAAAGAAACAGAAAGGTAGATTGATGGAGCAGAGTACACATGCAATGTATAGCAGCAAATAAATGTAATATTCTTGTATTTGACAAGTCTAAAGAGAAAATTTGGTGATAATACCTTATTATTTGGTAAAAAAAAATGTTGGGAAAACTGGAAAGCAATGTGGCAGAAATTGGGAACAGACAAATATATCATACACCATTTATCAGTAGAAGATCAAAATAGATTCATGAACTAAATATGAGAAAAGATTTTTGTCTGTAATTCAGAAAGATATTTTATTTACAGAGTCTATATTCATCTTATAAAATTATAAAGAACTAGAACTACATAGTTTTTTTTTTTGAGAAAAGATTAGAGAAAAATCTGAAGAATATGGAACATATTACTTATCAGACTTATTGATAGGTGAGCAATTTGTGCATAAATAAGAGAGACAGCAAAATTAAGTGTAAAATGGATAATTTTGAGTACATTAAATTAATGAGGTTTTTATGCCAATAAAACAAATTTAGGCAAGATTAGAAGAAAAATGGAAAATTGGTGAGGAGTAAGAATTTTATAGACAGTTTCTCAGCTAGAGGGCTCATAACAAATATATAAAGAATTTATTAAATCTATAAGGATATAAATCATTCTCCAACTGATAAATAATCCAAGAATATGAACAGGCAGTTTTCCAATAAAGATATCAAATTAATTTATGGTCCCATAAAAAGAAGGTCTAAATTCTTACTGATTACAAAAATTCTCTATTTATTTTAATTGGTCTCTTCATCCTTCCCATATGCATTTGTGGAACAGGGCACAAATATGTATAGGAAATTCAATGATCTTTCATCCCTTAAGAATAAAGAGTCTGGGTTTCATAGTGGACTCATTAGAAGGCCCCACAAGGGGCTTTGGGAAGGAGAAGAAAAGGAAAGAATCTGACTTGAGTTTCAATACCAGCCTGGCTTTCTAAACCTTGCTATTCAGTAACTGTTAAAATTCCCACATGAGCTATGGTCATTACAATTATTATAAATAATCAGAGTTTCCATTTAAAAATAATTTTGATATCTTCAAAAAATTTCTGACACATTTCCCTATATTTTTCTCTTCTCCTTCCAATGAATCATCTTTTAAATCATTTAAAGAAGAGAAGAAAAAAATCTACTCAGCAGAACCAATCAATATATCAAATAAACTCTCATGTGATATGCCTTTTTTCAAAATTATTGACCCTCACCTGTGTAAAGGGAATACTTTCTCTTATTCCTTCTTTGACACTCAACTTACTTGAGATAATAAAGAGAAAGATAAAAGATAATAAATAATAAAAATGAAGATAAAAATCTATTATTTCACAACATTCATTTTGGATTTTGTGTTTGTAGTTCTATCTCTTGGTATTTTGGTGACCAATATGTATACTATTTTCTTGTCTCTGTTTACTTCCCTTTGCATTCATGCATAGGGTTTTTCTATGTTTCTCAGTATTCTTTATGTCCACAATTCCTTACAGCACAGCAATAATACACTCATATTCACAATTTACTTAACCATTCCTCCAGATGGGCATCTATTTTGTTTCTAATTCTTTGTCAGGACAAAAATTTGGTTTTCTTTGAAATATAGTATACAAAAGAAGGTGTCTGAGTTTTCCATGATTAAGGATCAATTATATAACTTTTTGATAAAACAGCTATTGTTCTTTCACCTTAAATGACTTTGGAAGTTGGATGGAGGTGGGGAAGAGTGTTAAGTAGAATATGGGATTTGTGTTCATCTTGTGCATTTAAAGTCCCAGTATTCAGAATTGTTTCATGCTTGTTTTTTTTTTTTTTTTTTTTTTTTTTTTTTTTTTTAAATTTTTATTTTATTTTATAATTATAACATTTTTTGACAGTACATATGCATGGGTAATTTTTTACAACATTATCCCTTGCACTTACTTCTATTCAGATTTTTTCCCTTCCTCCCCCAAACCCCTCCCCCAGATGGCAAGCAGTCTTATATATGTTAAATATATTACAGTATAATTTAGATACAATATATGTGTGTAGAACCGAATTTTTTGTTGCACAGGAAGAATTGGATTCAGAAGGTAAAAATAACAGTTTACATTCATTTCCCATTGTTCCTTTTCTGGATGTAGCTGGTTCTTTCCATCATTAATCAATTGGAATTGGATTAGCTCTTCTCTATGTTGAAGAAATCCACTTCCATCAGCATACATCCTCGTACAGTATCATTGTTGAAGTGTATAATGATCTTCTGGTTCTGCTCGTTTCACTCAGCATCAGTTGATGTAAGTCTCTCCAAGCCTCTCTATATTTCTCCTGTTGGTCATTTCTTATAGAACAATAATATTCCATAACATTCATATACCATAGTTTACCCAACCATTCTCCAATTGATGGACATCCATTCATCTTCCAGCTTCTAGCCACTATTGTTTCATGCTTGTTAATGGGTGCAATGGGAATTCTTTAATCTTTCATTTAGAAATTAACACCAGGATTGTTTATGAGTGCAGTGGGAATCCCTTAAATTTTCATTTAGAAATTGCGTTAACCATAATTAACTGAAGTTGCATTGTTTCTTTGAACAATGTAATGGGGTTACTCTTTATATGTGGCTTGACTCATCAGGGCCATTAGTACATGGTACACTGTATTTCTAGTCAGATTTCTTAGGATGATTTTATCTGAATATAACTTGTGAATGTTTAAACTAAAATAATAATTTATTCTCATAAATGAAAGCATAAATTGTGTTCCATGTATATATACTTCATCTTAAGCTATAAATGTGACCTTGAATACTGAAGGTTTGGGTTTTTTTTTCCTTGACAAAGGAGATGTATATAGGGGAAGGGTCTACAAACAAAATGAAATGATAAAATATACATCAACAATGGTAAATAAAAAAATAAAATTGGGAGACCATATAATTAGAAAAGAAAAAAAGACAATTTCTCAGGGGAACTCAAAAGGAAATATTCCATGAGGAAGGAGAAAACCATTGTCTGACAGTTTAGACTGACCAGAGTTTGCTAGAGTAAGGAGAAAGATGCCATTAAGGGGAAGGCACTATGAGAAAGAAAAAGAGAGTATCTCCTAGGGAGCTCAGTCCTGAAGAGACCTTAATGACAAAACCATTTTAAAAAATAAAAATTGAAGCATCTTGAATGCCCCAGGGAAATTTATGAATGATTCATGTACTATAATAAATCATCATTGTCTAATTATATATTATTCTTGTTATTATTAAACACTATAATGTTATTTAATATTTAAATTATATTAATAAATCATTGTTGTCTGATTTGCTTTTTACTTAATCTGATCTTTAAACAGAAAGTCTGGTCAAGTCCAGCATGCTCAGCTGATGCATTTTCTGTCTAGAGGGATTATTTCCTGTTTGCCTATCATGTGAAGAAAACAAGGTTTTTGTCTCTGCTGAGCTGGAACTAGCACTAATTAAGCAAGTGCTTTCTCTTTCCTTCTTGGTTGAATTCAAATGAGAAATGCTGTTAACTGAAAAAAAGGGAGATAGACAGGACAGATAGAGAGATAGAAACAGAGACAGAAAACTAAGACACAGAGGCTAAGAGACAGAGACAAAAGAAAGAGACAGAACAGAGAGAGACAGAGACCCACAGAGAGAGAGAAGCTTTAAGTCTATCTTTATTTGAAAACTATAGACCAATTTCCTTAATGAATATTGATGCTAAAATCTTAAATAAGATATTAGCAAATAGACTTCAGAAAATCATCCCCAGGATAATACACTATGACCAAGTGGGATTTATACCAGGAATGCAGGGCTGGTTTAATATTAGGAAAACTATTAGTATAATTGACCATATTAATAATCAAATTAATAAAAACCATATGATCATCTCAATAGATGCAGAAAAGGCATTTGATAAAATCCAACATCCATTCCTACTAAAAACGCTTGAGAGTATAGGAATAAATGGACTATTCCTTAAAATAATAAGGAGCATATATTTAAAACCTTCAGTAAACATCATATGTAATGGTGATAAACTAGAACCTTTCCCTGTAAGATCAGGAGTGAAACAAGGTTGCCCACTATCACCATTACTATTCAATATAGTACTAGAAACTCTAGCCTTGGCAATAAGAGCCGAGAAAGAGATCCAAGGAATTAGAGTAGGAAATGAAGAAATCAAATTGTCACTTTTCGCAGATGACATGATGGTATACTTAGAGAACCCCAAAGACTCTGCTAAAAAGCTATTAGAAATAATTCAGAATTTTAGCAAAGTCGCAGGATACAAAATAAATCCACATAAATCCTCAGGATTTTTATACATTACCAACACAATCCAACAGCAAGAGATACAAAGAGAAATTCCATTCAAAATAACAGTAGATAGTATAAAATATTTGTGAATATATCTACCAAAGGAGAGTCAGGAATTATATGAGCAAAATTACAAAACACTTGCCACAAAAATAAAGTCAGATTTAAATAATTGGAAAGACATTCAGTGTTCTTGGATAGGCCGAGCGAATATAATAAAGATGACAATACTCCCCAAACTAATCTATTTATTTAGTGCTATACCAATCAGACTCCCAAGAAACTATTTTAATGACCTAGAAAAAATAACAACAAAATTCATATGGAAGAATAAAAGGTCGAGAATTGCAAGGGAACTAATGAAAAAAAAGTCAGAGGAAGGTGGTCTAAGTGTACCTGATTTAAAGCTATATTATAAAGCAACAGTCACCAAAACCATTTGGTACTGGCTAAGAAATAGAATAGTTGATCAGTGGAATAGGTTAGGTGCACAGGGCAAGATAGTGAATAAAAATAGCAATCTAATCTTTGACAAACCCAAAGATCCCAAATTTTGGGATAAGAATTCATTATTTGACAAAAACTGCTGGGAAAACTGGAAATTAGTATGGCAGAAACTAGGCATGGACCCACATTTAACACCACATACTAAGATACGATCAAAATGGGTCCAAGATTTAGGCATAAAGAATGAAATCATAAATAAATTGGAGGAACATGGGATGGTTTACCTCTCAGACTTGTGGAGGAGGAAGGAGTTTGTGTCCAAGGGAGAACTAGAGACCATTATTGATCACAAAATAGATCATTTTGATTACACCAAATTAAAAAGTTTCTGCACAAACAAAACTAATGCAAACAAGATTAGAAGGGAAGTAACAAATTGGGAAAAAATTTTTACAGTTAAAGGTTCTGATAAAGGCCTCATCTCCAAAATATACAGAGAATTGACTTTAATTTATAAGAAATCAAGCCATTCTCCAATTGATAAATGGTCAAAGGATATGAACAGACAATTTTCAGATGATGAAATTAAAACTATTTCCACTCATATGAAAGAGTGTTCCAAATCACTATTGATCAGAGAAATGCAAATTAAGACAACTCTGAGGTATCATTACACACCTGTCAGATTGGCTAAGATGACAGGAACAAATAACGATGAATGTTGGAGGGGGTGTGGGAAAACTGGGACACTGATGCATTGTTGGTGGAGTTGTGAAAGAATCCAACCATTCTGGAGAGCAATCTGGAATTATGCCCAAAAAGTTATCAAAATGTGCATACCCTTTGACCCAGCCATACTACTACTGGGCTTATACCCCAAGGAACTACTAAAGAAGGGAAAGGGACCTGTATGTGCCAAAATGTTTGTGGCAGCCCTTTTCATAGTGGCTAGAAGCTGGAAGATGAATGGATGTCCATCAATTGGAGAATGGTTGGGTAAACTATGGTATATGAATGTTATGGAATATTATTGTTCTATAAGAAATGACCAACAGGAGAAATACAGAGAGGCTTGGAGAGACTTACATCAACTGATGCTGAGTGAAACGAGCAGAACCAGAAGATCATTATACACTTCAACAATGATACTGTACGAGGATGTATGCTGATGGAAGTGGATTTCTTCAACATAGAGAAGAGCTAATCCAATTCCAATTGATTAATGATGGACAGAACCAGCTTTTTTTTTTTTTTTTTGAACACTGGGAAATGAATGTAAACTGTTATTTTTACCTTCTGAATCCAATTCTTCCTGTGCAACAAAAAAATTCGGTTCTACACACATATATTGTATCTAGAATATACTGTAATATATTTAACATATATAAGACTGCTTGCCATCTGGGGGAGGGGGTTGGGGGAGGAAGGGAAAAAATCTGAATAGAAGTAAGTGCAAGGGATAATGTTGTAAAAAATTACCCATGCATATGTACTGTCAAAAAAAAGTTATAATTATAAAATAAAATAAAAATTTAAAAAAAAAAAGTCTATCTTTATTTGGCCATCATGATGTGGCTTTGAGAACATATCTTCACTATGGCTTCTGTCTCTTTTGGGTCTATTTTTCTCTCACTCTTAGGCTGAAATCTGTCTAATTAGGCTATAGCCTCATAAGATCCAAAGAGTTAGGAGAGTGAGCCATCAGAGGTCTGAAAGCTGAAATCCATGCCAGATTTTGTGAAATGTCTAAGGTCTATGAAGAACAAAGAATCAAACGAACTGCTCAGCTGAGTATAGAAGTGAAGGGATCAATAGCACTCATTCATAGTCTGTTCTACATGTAGAAGTAAAATTTTTAGAGAGAATGCTATTAAAAAATTGCTTTAGCTCTGAGCCAATTCTCTCTGAGAACAGAACTTGGATATACAGCACCCTCTTAGGCTTCTTTTGTATTACTTCTATTTAAAATTCTAGTTTCAGAGTTTCCTTTTTATGCAGAAGTAAATTCTCCTTACTCTAAACTCAGATTCTTTCTAGCTAATAATAAGAATCAGAGACAAACTAGAGACATACTCACCTATATTTTCATTCTTCCCCTCTCCCCCCTCTCCCTCTCCCCCCTTCTCTCTCCCCCCTCTCCCTCTCCCTCCTCTCTCCCTCCCTCCTCTCTCCCTCCCTCCTCTCTCCCTCCCTCCTCTCTCCCTCCCTCCTCTCTCCCTCCCTCCTCTCTCCCTCCCTCCTCTCTCCCTCCCTCCTCTCTCCCTCCCTCCTCTCTCCCTCCCTCCTCTCTCCCTCCCTCCTCTCTCCCTCCCTCCTCTCTCCCTCCCTCCTCTCTCCCTCCCTCCTCTCTCCCTCCCTCCTCTCTCCCTCCCTCCTCTCTCCCTCCCTCCTCAGGTCAGGTCTTCAAACTCTAAGTCCAGTGCTCTGGACTTATTATGTCCTTATAACAAATAGTGTGTAAATTAAGATACAGGGAAAATTTCAAATAGTAATTAGGACTTTGTCAAATTTATAATATGTCAGTTCCCATAGGATAAAGGATTAAAAACCATATGAATAGGAAATTTTCCAATGAGGAAATCAAAACAATTAATAGTCATTTAAAAATTCTCTAAATCATTATTATTATTATTAGAAAAATAATTATTTCATTATTAGAGAAATTCAGATTAAAACAACCTCAAGATATCATTTTATATCTACCATATTGGTTAAAATGATAGGAAGGTGAAGTGATAAAGGTCTGAGAGGATTTGGAGGAAGTGGGACATTAATTCATTATTTGTAGAATTGTAAAAACAATCAAACTACTTTGGAGAGCAATCTGAAAATATGTACAAAGAGTTATTAAATTACCCATACCTTTTGACCCAGCAGTATCACTATTTGATCTATTTCCAAAGATGATGAAGGGAAAAGGAAAAGAACCAATGCGTTCTAAAATATGCAAAGCAGGTTTCCTTGTGATGGTAAAGAACTGGAAATTGTGGAGATGTCCTTCAATTAGGGAATGACTAAACAAGTTATGATATAAGATTGTGATAGAATATTACTGTGATGTGAGAAATGATGAGCAGCTTGATTTTTAGAAAACCATGAAAATACTTGCGTGAAATAATGGAATGAAATGAGCAGAACTAAGAATACAGTGTATACACCAACAGCAATATTGTTTTAAGAATGACAAAATAAATGTTATTTTATTTATTATAAACATTCAAATTAACTATGAAGGACATAGGAAGAAAGATGCTATCTACATCCAAAGAAAGAACTGATTAAAGTATATGTAAAATGATTTAATGCACAAATACATGCATACATATATACATACATATGCAAATATAAACATATATATGTATGTATATATATATATATATATATATATATATATATATATATATATATATATATATATATACATTTGTATGTAGTAGTAGGCATCTTGAGGATGGGGTGGAAAAAAATTACATGGTAGCTTTACTATATATTTAAAAAGAATAGCTAGCTTTACATAATAGATTTTCAGTTTTTTATTATACTATGGTGTGTAAATGCTTGTATTATTCCATAAATTAAAAAAATAAGATAAAAATATTAAGAGATGTTGCAATATTAATATATAGAAAGAACCACACATTTTCTAAGCTACATTGAACTAATGAAATGTTCAAATTCTCATTCATGAGTGTATATGTGTTTTTCTATCCCTTTGGCCACAAAATGAAATATTTATATGTTGAGATTCATCAGATCACACCTATTCCATTTTTCATTTCTAAATTTAGTCTTCTTGTGATCAGATTTGGATATGGGCACAACATATCAGTTGTTTTGTTTTTAATTATTCATTAGCATTATTTATATTTAGAATAGAATACTAATTACTTGATGCACACTCAATCCCTTACTTCATGCTTGTGATTTGTGGAAAGCTAGCATTCATTTGTTTTCAACTTATTTATATGCAAAATTCAAAAAGGAAGAGATGGAGTATCAAGTGAGCCCATGAATGTCATAATAATTGATACTTTGGCTGTCCCAACTATTTTGATAGTTTTATTTTTATGGCTATTTCATATCTAAAAATATAATAAAATGTTTAATAATCCAGAGCTTGCTAATTTTGAATGAAACTACTTCTTTTGTTTTTGTTTTATTCTTTTCCCAGCTGAATAATTAAGAAGACCTTCTTAAAGAGGTAGCTAATCAAATCAAATAATATGACATGGAATCCAATAAAAAAATAAGGTTAATTGCAGAGAGATGAGTACTTCTCACATACTTCTTTTGCCTGAAATATTATTTGCATGTTCAGGCATAATTTAATATTATGAGATATTTTTCAATGCTGTTTCTAGGCAACATGTGCAGGTGCAAACTGGTATTAATGATGTTTTTTAAAGGCAATTGATATTCTTCCTTGAAGAACACTAGTTTTTTTTTTCCCTCTTATGTCTCATTTCGAACCCTCAAACTGGAATTACATTTGACAGATTTTATAAGCTGCCTAACTTCTAATTTTCCTATACTTATTCGATGAGCTGTTCAAATGTTAAAATCAAGTTGACAAACCATAAAAAAGCAGGATGTTCATAGATTCAAAGATCTATAACTATAAGGGCCTTCAGAGATGATCTAATCTTAATTTTTACAGATAAGGACATTGAGATCCAAGGAAGTAAAATGATCTGTTCAGTGTCATAAAGGGAGTAAAACATCCGAAACAAGATATAATCCAGACCCTCAAATTTCAGAGACAATAGTCTTTGCACTGTCTTTGTAAAATATAATGACAGTGGAAGAGTATAATTTAAAAGGTATTTGTTTATTGGGATAGAGTGATATTTGTCAAAATATTAAGTTATGTTGAGACAGGTTATGTCGATACAGGTTACATCACCCCAGAATATAGTAATAATCACAATGATAAAAACACATTTATAAAAAAATTGATTTTCAAATGTATAGTGTTTTATGTACAATAATTCATTTATTATCCCCCTATTGTAAGGGCCCTTTAAATGGGCGGTGCCACAGTGCAACAGGAGATTGAGTGGCCCAGACGTATTCTCTGTGGATATAGGACTGCCTTGTGGGTGGGATTCTGTCCATATTGAGATAGCTTCTCAATGGGTGACGACTCTCTCGCTGTTTGGCTGTGTGTGTCAACTCACAGGCCCTTTATAAGCCCACTGCAGATAGCAGTCACTCTCTTTAACCTGGCTCCCTAGCCTGGGGTAGTCAAGCCAAGCCAAGCTGATGGATAGCCGAGAGGTAAGGAGTTTGGTAGTGAACATGTGGGTCTTCAGACCAGGTGTTCACTAGGGAGCTGACAAGTCAGGGCATTATGTGAGTAGGTATAATAAAGGCTTTTAAGATTACACGTGGCTGTTCTTGAGTGTGCTACTGGTTATTAAACTATAGATTCAAGAGATCATGGCCTCAGAGGAGGCGAGCCAGATAGAGTTGACACTGCAAAGATCAGTGGTCAAAGGTACTCTGTTGGGCCTAGGGCAGACTAGTAATTGTAACTGCCAAGAGGGCATGTTACACCCCATTTATATGTAAAAACATTTTTAACAGTTTTTTTAAAATTTTGATTTACATAGTCTATCCTTCCCTCCCTCCATTAAAAATTCAAACAATTCAATATATGTTACACATGAATAATTATGCAAAATATCTCCATAATAGTCATGTTGTCAAAGAAAACATAGACAAAAATAAATAACTCTCAAGAAAAATAAACAAAACAAAACAGTGTACTTCAATTCAGATACACTCAGTTCTTTCTCTGGATATGGATAGAATTTTTCATAAGTCCTTCATAGATGTCTTGGATATTTGCATTGCCTAGCACAGTTATGTCATTCACAGCTGATCATCTTTACAACACTATTGTGTGTGATATTTCAAATGAGACTCTTGTCTGATCCTTCCAACCTTGCAACTCCCTCCTCTGCCCCCATGGTGTCCAGTTTGTATTGTTGTACCTGTTTTACAAGTGATGAAACCAAAGGTTAGAAAGGTTAAGCAACTTGTCCATGGTTACAGAGCTGCTAAATGTCAAAGGCAGGATGGATTCAGATTTATTCTAAGTCCTATGATCTTTGCACTACATTTATCTCCTCTAGGGCAGGGACAGGTGCTTTTTGTTTTTGTTTCTTCAATTCTCTGTCTCTCTCTCTCTGTCTCTCTTCTGTCTGTCTCTCTATTTCTCACACACACATGAATATTTAACAAACATATATTGAATTATGACATCCTTGAGAAAAGTAGATTCAAATTTGGACTCTGAAACCAGCTAGCTCCATGGCTCTGGACAGGTCACCTAATGTTTGTGAAGTTCACTTTCCTTATATAAAATGAGAGTAGTAATTTTTGCATTCTCTACTTCACAATGTTGTTTTTAGAAAGTGATAAGGTAATAAGATATAGTAAAACCCCCGAGAGTCCATGCACTGTACTAAGTTGTGAGAATACAAATCTAAAAACAAAGATCTTTTAAGAGCATCTTTTGTAATGGGGAGGGAGAGACACAAGCCACAGAAGAGAGTTGCAATCAGGGAAGACTTCTGTGACCCAGAAATTCGCTGAGATCATGAGTGGGGCTGCAGAGAAGAAGCTGGATGTGTTTCATATCTTAACAAGGGGAGAGAGCAATGGATCGCCCAGAATCCAAGGGTTCAAATAAAAGGTCCTGAAATTACAATAATTATCCAATATCCTTAGAAATATTTCTCAAAGTGTCTAAAAGCAATGTACAAATATACACAAATTCTAATAAATATTCCAAGTTTATTTCAAGTTTAAAGTAGTTATCATCAAGAAGGTTCCCTGATGTCTCATGATGTCTCTGGAAATTCTAAATACAATTTTGTATTCTAAGCTTATGAGATACACAGCTAAGTCAATCAATTGGGTGGAGCACCATTCACACACATTGCCTCCAGTTTGCAACACCATAACTTTGCTTTTCAGGCTTGTGTAAAAGGTAAGGTGGGATTAAACTCATGTGTCCCCAGTTGCATAAGTATCATTCCCCACAAAACTCTTCCCTCTGATCTCTTCCTCCCATCCCCATATCATGTTCCAAACATCAATTTTATGAAAGTGAACTCAGTATTCTCCTCTCATCCTTACAACAAAGCCAAGAGACCCCCAATTGAAATAATAAAAGCGACCCCATTTGGAGATCTACTTATATTTGTCATTGCCCATCAGTTTCAAAGTATTTCTTTTTGAAAATTCAATAGGCATAACTATAAAAACCCAATGAAAATGTATTTAATATTTAAAATTCAAAACACATATTAGTATAAAAGAATGAGACATAACTCCTCTTCTGAAGTAAAAATCACATAAATTACTTTAGGCTGTTCAAGCTTGGGAAAACATTTCTGCTCCTTTTATTACCCCTAGGCTAATCCTTGATGAGAGGGGCTTTTTGGTTTTAGCTGTATCTTTACTATGTCTGTCTCTCAGATATGCTTATTGAGCTGAATCCAAATGAACAAAAGGACGAGATAGCTGCTATCTCCAAGGAAAATCTGTTAAATGTGATGTGCTTGTAGATAAAATAATTTAATTAAATTAAGAAATTTTTAGAAGAAAAAATCCCCCCAAATTATAGATGGATGATAAATAGTAAAAAATATTTAGTAAGCAATATCTGTGTCAGACTTTGTGATAAATAATGAGAATACAAATACTACTTGCACACAAGAAGCTTATTTGTATAGAGGAAAATAACACATAAAAGAAAATTGAAGCTTTATGAAAGAAAGGGTATGGGGCAATGGACAAGCAACAAGTGAGGAGAAGGAAGGATGGGGAGACAGACAGAAACAGAGAGACAGAGATGGACAGAGAACAAGAGAGACAGAAACAGAGAGAGAGAGAGAGAGAGAAAGAGAGAGAGAGAGAGAGAGAGAGAGAGAGGGGGGGGGGGGAGAAAGGGGAGGGAAGTGAGAAGAGATGAGAAGACAGACAGAGACAGACGAGAGAAGGAGAACATGAGTGTGATTGAGGAAAAAATACTCATCATTTGTGGACCAGTGATCTTTAATACTTTCATAATATGTTCATCCTCCTTGCTGTTTCTCTTCTGTCAATGTTCACTTTGGGAAGGGAATAGGTGATCATCACCATCTAGCCCATGAGCTCATCAACAATAGTATCCCAAAGAAGTTCTCTACCTGATACCAATGGCAAACCTGGGCAAGCCTTAAATTTTCTCTATTGGTGAAACAGAGTATTTATTTTTTTTATTGAATATGCATTTGTATTCTTTAATGGTAGCTTTGTCTGCCTTGATCCTAATTTTTTATTATAATAAGCTTATTTCTTTTTAATACACATTGCAATCATGTTGGGAGAGAAAAAATCATAGCAAAAGAGCAAAACCATGGGAAAGATAAAACAAAACAGAAAAAAGAAGCGGATATAGTATCTGTTGATTTACATTCAGTCTCCTTAGTTCTTTTTCTGGATGCAGATGGTATCGTCTGTCCAAAATCTATTGGGATTGCTTTAGATCACTGAACCACTAAGTAGAAGCAAGCCTTTCATCATTGATCATCGTACATTCTTGCTGTTACTATATACAGTGTATTTCTGGTTCTGCTTGTTTCACTCAGCATCAGTTCATGTCAATCTTTTCAGACCTTTCTATAATCAGTTTGTTCATCATCTAAAAAAGCAGTAATATTCTATAACGTTCATGTACCACAACTTATTCAGCTTCTCCCCAATTTCCCAATTCCTATATTATATTCTTGCAAGTACATTTTAGATCTATACGTACTTATTTATGAGCAGTCTGGGAGGATCTAAGTACAGAAGATGAGTACAAATTGATGCTACCAACCTAATAAGTAATAATCATTATCTTTTTTTTGAGACCATTATCTTTGACTGGCATGTGCTGAGGGCAGAAGTGAGGTCCAGAGCTTACATCCACTGAAAATTCAAACACTGAAAAAATAGAAAAAATGCCTGGTCTCTGGATATTGAAAGTACATTAGAGATCAACAAAATAGAGAACAAGAAGAGACCTCAAAGGCTGTTGAGTTCAACAATTCATTTTACATATGAAAAAATTGAGGTACAAATCAAGCAACCTTACCAAAATCAGGTGAGTATTTATTAGATGCATCAAAGGCTGGATTTGAACTCAGATCCTCTGATTTACAAGTCTGTACTCTTTTCATTGTACTATGACAAGTATGTGAGACACTGGTTAAGTGTGCTGGCATTTTTCCTGGTATCAAAGTTACAATGAACCAGGCTATTTAAAGAGAGAAATCCATACAAAGCATTGTTATGTTTCTAATAGCTCTTGCCATTGTATAATCACAGAACATTCAGCTGAAAAGTTAGAGAGAGCAAGGAAGTAGTATATGTGTGCTATGGTTGTTTTGGTCTCAGATCCTTTGCCATGGATGTTTAAATGGTATTTCAGTCCTTGCAGGAGGAGGTAATCATCCATCGGTGTTTACATCCCCCCAGCTCCATCATCTATTTTCTGGCACGCTTTTGCAGAGTCTAAGCATAATTCATGCCATTTGGTATCATCTAGGATGGCCCCATGGCCTTGGACTTTAGTCATAAAAGACTTCTCAGTCTCACATGTTCTCTTTATGGCACCTTATTAGCACAACATATATGTTTAAATTCACTTTTCCCAGAGACCTTGTGTGTATACTTACATATAACATATGAATACATCTACAAATATGTATAATATACTTACATATGTATATATATATATATATATGTATGTATGCATGAATGCATAATACATGTACACATATGACCAGGGCAGGGGGGAGGAGCATACCCCTTTGCTTTGAGAGGGACTTTTTGCAGCAATGTTCTTGTTACACAATTCCAGTGTCGTTAAAAACTAAGTGTTCTGTTGATTGACCGACATTAAGGAGTACATCAGATTGGGACTTATGATCAATAAGTAAAAGAATATTCTGTCAACTTCTCAAAATGACTGAGATTATGAGAACAGGAATTGTGAGGATAGATTGTGAGGAAAGGAAAGTGGGAATGGGAATGGGGAAGAGGCTAAAGGAGACTTCTATTCTTTTACCTCCTTGGTTCTTCCCTCTTAAGCTACCTTGTATAACCTTATATATACCTACTTTGTCTTTATTCTCTTTGTTTATGTGCCCTCGCTCTCTCTCTCTCCCTCTCTCTCCTCTTTCTCTTGCTTTTTCCCTCCCTCCCTTTCCCCCTCTCTCTCTCTCACTTTCTTGCTTTTTCCCTCTCTCTCTCCTTCTCCTGCCTTTCTTTCTGTTTCTCTCTCTCTTCCTCTTCCCCTCCTCCTCCTTCCCCTATTCTCTCTCTCCTTTTTCTATTACCACACATACATTCACATACATATATCACATGCACCAATATAAGCATGCATAGACACACACACCATGGCCTTGTTTCCTCCTGTTCAAATATAAGCTCTTGGCAAGAAGCGCCAGTTTCATTTATTGCATTTGTATTCCCTGCGTCTGGCACAAGCTTAATAACTGCTTGCAGATTAATTGTGGTATTGAAGAAGATCGCACGTGTCGGGGGATCGGGAGAAACGGGCTTGTTGCCTGACTGCTACTTCCCTGCTGTGTGATCATGAGCCCCCCTCTAGGGTTCGTTTTTCTCATTTGTGCTGTTATCTCTCAGGGCTATTGTAAGAAAATGGATATGTGACTTCTAGAAAGATATACACGTGAGCTGTTATTATTCTCATGACCACCAACTGTTATTTTGGCCACAGCAACATATGAAGTCTGTCTATTAAAATAGAAAGGGATCGAGACCTTTGCTAGCAGAGGGAGGATTCACACTGAGGAAGAGAAGGATATTGTGAATATTGCTATTTTGTTATTGCCTTAAAGATCTGGAATCCACATCTTTGGAGCTATAGAATTGGGAGTTGGGAAAATCTCACTGGGCAATGTAGTTCACATACTCTGTCTGACAAAGGGTTGTCCTCATTGTCCCATTCCCAGACATCCAGGAAGGATGGCTATTGCTCCTCAAGGCAGCCTATTCCACTTTGGAACAACTCAAGTTTCTAGGGAGTTTTTCCTGATATTGATCCCAAAGAAGCCACTTTGCAACATCCACCCATGAATTGTGATTTTGCTTCCTGGGGCTAAACGATAAAGTACAGCCCTTCTCCACATTGCAGCCCTTCAAATAACACTTATCGTTTCTGTAACTTTAAGGCTGGCCAAGAACTTTATATATGCTACACCATTTGATCCTCACAACAATCCTAGGAGGTAGATGCTATTATAATTATCTTCATTTTATAGATGAGGAAGCAATTTGACAGAAATTAAATGACTTGCCCAGAGTCACACAGCTAGTAAAAGTCTGAGGTAGGATGTCTTTCTTTGTCTGGAACTGAAAGCTTCTCCTCTGCATTGGGAGTCAAGGGGCCCTGGGTTGGGATGCCAGTGTGGCCCCTTGAAGAGTGTGTGACTACACTTCCTTTTTTCTATCCCTCAGTTATATCCATTCTAAAGTTAGGATGTTAGATGGGGAGATCTCTGAGGACTCTTTCCTCTGTGGTTCCTACCAGTCAACTAACAAACATTTATCAAGCACCTCCTAAGTACCAGGTGATGTTTGAGGTAATGGGGATAGAAAAACAAAAAGAAACAGTCCTTGTTCTCAAGAAGCTTAAATTAAAATGGGAATAGCAGGCACAAATGATGAATTAACTAGATATAAAAGGACCTATTAGGGGTCCTTGATGGAGCAGGTCTAAGCTTCAGGGTCCACCCAGGCAGAAGGTGACACTGAACTGAGGCTTGCAAGAGTCTTATAATCCTTTAGAAAAAAAAATACTCAGTTAATAGTCAAGAGCATCTGTGGACTGCCGTCCTGAATCCTTCAACAGCTTTCATCTTATTGGGTTGGTCCTTATTTGCACTATCTCACTAAGCATTCACCCATAAGACTGCTCCTTCCCCATTGAGTGTGCAGAGTCCTGTAAATTTTAGGAGGTATCAATTACAAATGGAATGAAAGCCTGAGTATTCAAAAGTCTTATTTCTATCAGAAGTAGGTCACCTTTAAACAGATGAAAGGATAAATGCTGCTTTTTTAAATATAGTAATGAGGTTATATGGAGATTTGACCAAAAAAATCTGTAAAAATATTGATAAAAGGCCCTAGTCTCCAAGCTTGGATTGTACACTCCTATCAGTCAAAATAAAATGTGAGTATATATCCTCCAATGTAGATATTTACTTATTTGTACATTAGAAAAGTAAACACTAATCTACTAATAATTCCATACATTATATTCTGAAACTTAAAACAAACATAGAAATTTAAAAAGACCAAGCCAAAGGTAAAATTATACTTTACTCTAGAGTCAGTAGGGAGCCATCTTTGTTTCTTAAGTAGGGTCCAACAGGGTTTTGTGACTTTGGATGTTATTTAACCTCTAGTTGTTTCAGCTTTTTCATCCATAAAATGGAAGTACAACACTTATTTTTGAAGGTCGTGAGGATAAAATGAGATTATATTGGTAAAGGGCATTGAAAATGTCAAATAAGTATATAAGTGCAAGTTATGATTAATTCTTAGTTGCAAACTAGTTAATTACTAATTATTATTCCTCTTCTACCTGACTTTTCACTCTTATAGGGAGTTCTCAGTGAAGGAACTCCTTTTGTCAAGGCTGCTCAGTACCTGATCTTCATTGAGGCCTCTTGAAGGAATACTTGGGATTGGATGGGGAAAGGCCCTTCCCTGGGCTCCCATGGCCAAGGAGTGTCAGAGTTGAGGCTTGAACCTCAGTCTCTTTTTTTCTACAGTGCTCTCCCACTCTCTTGGGCTCTTTTTCATATAGAAATGGTCATAACAAATTACTTATGCACAACTTCATGATTATAAACCTTTTCACCAAGTATTTTGTTTCCTCCTTCCAACAGTCCTGTGACCATGTAGAGTTTTCTAAGAGGCACTGTACTATGGCAGAAAGCAGTCTTGAGTCATAAGGTCATACAGGATCATTGCTTTAAGAGCTGGAAGGGACTTAGTGTTGGTCATCTGACCTCTTATTCTACAAATAAAGATAATGAGCCCAGAGAAGAAAATTGTTTTGCTCAAAATCACCTAAATTATTGGGAGCAGAATCAGATTTTTTTAAAAGTCTGGTTTTAAAAAAGTCAGGTTAAAAAATGTTTATTATTTGATGAATTTGATACTGCACAGGCCACCTAAAACTTCAAATATTTCAAACTAGAATATTTCCTATTGAGGTATCTTGAAATATTCATGTGCCTTCAAGAAATGATTGCAAATCTGAAAATTAAATTGGGTCAGAGATGTTAAAATATATGCCAGACATCTCTTTTGGCTGCCTAAAGCATTCACTGTACAATTTTATACAGAATATAAAACAGAGAAAATAATCAGACTATAACTGTGAAATAACATCCAGGTTGGGAGCTCCCCCCTCCAACCCTGCCCTCCTTCTCCACCAGATATATTCTTCATCAAATCAGCCAATTTTACAAAGTATGATGTAAAGGAAAGCTGCAAAAATTGAGGCAAGATATTTTCAAATGGGGAGAGTTTCTCAATCTCAATTCTGTGAAGTATTAGATAGGAAGAAAAAGTGCAATTAGATTGCCAGCTCCCTAATGCCTTGGAGTCTGAAGAGCTTCATGATTTAGTCTAACCTCTGCATGCAGTAAAAACTCAATAAATGTCTGTTGAAATGAATTTCTTAGATTATAAGTGTATTTATACTGGTTTGTATTTAAAAAGTGAAGCTTATATACTTGCCCTGATGGTTTTTAATTTAATATTTTATTTTTCCCCAACTACAGTTATAATTTTAACATATTCTTTTTTCAATTTTTTTTTTTCAAATTTTGAGTACTAATTTTTTCCCCTTTCTTCCTCCCCTCTCATTGAGAAGGCAAGTAGTTTGATAGAGGTCATTAAACACATTTTCACATTAGTCATGTAAAAGAAAATACAGGCAACAATTCCAAGAAAAAGAAAGAAAGAAAAAAGTATGCTTTTATCTGTATTCAGACTGCATCCAACTCCTTCAGTTCTTTTTCTGGAGATGCATGGGATCTTTCAGAAGTCCTTCAGAATTGTCTTGGATCATTGAACTGCTTAGAATGACTGTTATTCACAGTTACAATATTGCCTTTACTGTCCGTGTCATCAAGAAACTTCCTATTCTATAGAGGAATACCTTTTAAGGACCAATGGAGTTCCTGGGGGGGGCAAATTTTAATTGGACATTTGGAAACCCTGCATCACAAGGGTATCCCTAAATGCAATGGGCTTCTTTGATTGATGGGCTAGCTGGCCTCTCAGTTTTTTTTTTTTTCGGGATAAATATCTGCTATTTCTTCCTACCTGACTCCCCCCCCCAAATCAAAAAATATCATAGGATCCTAAATATAGAACTGGAAGGGAATTTAGTGATAGTATAGGTCACTTCCCTAGTATGTAAGTGAAAAAAAAATTGAGGCTCAGATAGAGTTTTGCCAATTATCACAAAGTTAGAGATGAAATTCCTGACTCCAGAACTAACTTGAACTCTTTTTATTTTGAATATGTTTTATACTTACTTTTACACATATGTATGGATTAGTTTCCTTAAAAAAACACAAGTTTGTTGTGGGTTAAGGACTCTGATTTTTCTATTAGTATCACCAGTACTTAGCACAACATCTGCCATGTTTAGTTGAATGATAAACTGGCTGTTTAAAAATCTGCAATTGTTTTTGTTGTCAAGGTTTCTTATATTTTCTCTTTCCTTTTTTGTTTTGTTTTTGTTTTTGTTTTTGTTTTGCTAATAAACTAAATAGAAAGGAAATGGAAGAGGTTCTTGGGAATTTTTTTCTGGGAGCAGTCAACTTCTTCAGTGTCTTCCATATTTGTTTTATACAGCCAGACAACATGAATGTCTTGAACAAAATACCTTGACTATTCTTTTATTTTATTTTATATTCATTTCAATGTCATTTACATGAAAGCAATTGTGTTGTTCTTTTCCTCCTTACTTGTGTGACAATTATTTATTAAAACATAATTCACCATACAGATTCTAGTCCTGGTTATTTCATTATTTGTCTTATTCTGGGAAAAACATTCCTCTTACAAAGTCCTGATTTACTAATATGTAAAATTAAAATAGGTAATTTCAATAGTGCGATCTAACTCCATAGTTCTAAGACAGGAGAATATTCCATGTCTGCATTCATATCCTATGAGTTAAAACATCTAGCCTCTAAGGTCTTTTTTAACTCTGGAGTTCCATAACTCTGTGACTGAAAGGACCTTTGAACTTTACCCATCTCCCTCTTTCCTTCAAGAGTTATCACAAAGAAGTATGTTGTAAGGAAAACAGTGAATATTCCCTCAAAACGTCATTGGTCTTTTGGGTTTTGATCACCTTCATTTCTATTTAGGAAGCCACATAAAAGATAAAAAATAAATGTGAAAAACAACTCAGGGGCAGCTAGTTGGTATAAGTGGATAGAGAAATCAGGAAGACCTGAGTTCAAATCTGACCTCAGACACTTACCACTTCCTGGCTGTGTGACCTTCAGCAAGTCACTTAACCCCAATTGCCTCAGGGGAAAAAACCTCAACAATTATTATATGAACATATTAATTTTTCCTAAAAGTATATGCAGTGCTCCATACCCAGACTTAGTCATAAAAGCAGGGGAGGTGAATTTCCGCCTTTCCTACTTTGTCCATTACAATCATACAACAATCAGTTACCTATTTTCATTGATTGTATTTACATTGTGCATATATTCCTAAATCTACTTTCTTTACCCTGCATCAGTTCATATATCTCCTCATGCTTTTAAGAATTGTGTGTACTCATCTTTTCTTCTAAGAAACATTTATGTACAATTATCTAGGCTTTCCCTCAAATGATGGGCATTCTTTGTTTCCAGTTCATTGAGATGACAAAAAGTTTCCATTATGATTTTTGGAGTTGTTATTATTGAATATGAATCTTGCATTCTGTCTTTTATCTCCTTGGGCTAATATGCCTAGCAGCAGCTGGATCTCTGAGTCAAAGAGCATGACATGTAGATACTTTCTTAGTATATTTGCCAGTTGCTTTTCAGAATGGGCAAATTCACATTTGCCCCAACAGTGGATTCATGTACTTATTTTTCTGCAACCCCTTTAAAACCCATAATTGCATTTTTGTGAATTTGCTGAATCTGAAGAGAAACCTCTGCATTATTTTGATTTCTATAGATGTGATTTGTACTGTTAGTTGAATCATTATTTTACATAATTATTAATAGCAGGCAATATTTGAGAATCTCTGTTAATAGATTTTGATCAGATTAATGGGGGGGGAAGGCTATTGGTCTTAGATATTTGTGTTAATTCTCAGTGTATGTTAAAAAGCTATGTCTTTTTGCAAAGCAATCACATTTGTTATAAAATGTGTGATGAGCAGTTAGGCAACTCTGTCTTTGCAAATGACTGTATCTGGCACTTCTTATTCTAATCAGACAGCAGGAATACAGAGCAAAATCTCGGATTTTAAAGCACTCTCAGTATCCTTCCAAGGAGGTTTTGGATTGATTTCAACAGAGTGAACACACAATAACACCACATGATTTACATTTTCTAATGAAAATGTATTTTTTAATTATCCAAATTTCAGTCATAAAAAGAAAATAGTGTGCCTTCAAAGGAGTTAGCACAGGGAAGGCTGATTGCAAAGAGTGAAAATGGTCTGCAAATTATCATCTAACTGAAGGTTATTAAGTCCTTTAATTTTCTCTGCTTTTAAATGGTGCATAGCTTCTTCTTGTGGCAATGGAAGCAGACACAAAGGATCCCTAGAGCTTGGAGCATCTGGAGTTGGCTGGTGAGAGAGCCAATTCATGACTCAGAGATTGGCAACTAAAGCATTAGTCGGGAATTTTCTAAGGATGGGAGAATGGAGTAAATGAGGCAACAACACCTACATTCCCCCCCCCCCCCCGCCCCGAGTCCAAACTGTTTACAGATTCACAGGTTTGATTTTCTCTGAATTTATGCATTCACAAATATTGCCTACCTTCTGCAGGGTAAATAAAGAACTATCTGAAGTTCAGTCCAAAGGAAAGAGCACTGGAGTCAGAAAACTCATGATCAAATCCTAGTTGCTTACTACCTACGTGATCTTGGAAAAGTCACTTAACATCCACATACCTCAGTTTCCTCCTCTGTAAAATAAAGTTGGGCTGGATGTCCTCTAAAGACCCTTAAGCAGTACAGCTATCATCCTATAAATGATCTTCATCTATACAATGAGAAGGTTGAATCAATGCAAGGCCCCTTTAGATCTAAATCTAAGATTGTAAGCTGCTTTAATATAAAAGTAATTTGAAAAGAAATTGAAATAGGTTCAGAAATAATGGATCTTAAAACATGGAAAGATAGATTACTCTCAGCTAAGGGAATTAGGATGGTTTTTGAAGAGATGGCAGTGGAGTGGGCTTTGAAGGATAGTTAGGATTTTAAGAGATAGAGGTAGTGTAGCATGAGAAGGAAGGCATTCAAGACATAGAGACCAATGTTAAGTAAAGGCTTGGTGATGCTTCCTCTTTTGCTGCTCCTGCTGTTAAAACAGATGGCATTTTCCTGGTCCTTTAGTTTTTCATTGTTCTTTCCTTATGTTATCTCATGCTTTCTTTTGTTTTTGGTACAACAAACACTCTGGATTAGTTAGAGTATCTGGTTTAATAATGGGTAATAAGATGATGTTGGAAAGGACAGACAGTGGACCAAGCAAAATGAAAGGGAAAGAAAAAGGTTAGACTTGTTTTAATATAATTAAGAAAGCTAATCTAGCAGAAGGAGGAACGATGTTGTAGAGAGAGAAGACTCTTGGGTAAGAAAATGAATATGGATTGCTACATCTCTTCTCATATGATTTAAAACTTGGAAGAACTTTGGAAATCATCTAGCAGTTAAACTCTCACATTTTACAGAGAAGTAAACTGAGATTTCAAGATGAAAAGTGATTTTCTCAAAGGCTTACAGGTTGTTTAAAAAAAATGTTTATCCAGGTCCTTTTACTCCAAATTTAGTCATTTTCTATTCTGACAAACTGCCTTAACAAATATCCCATGGTTGTTCCATGTTTAACTCCACTTATGATTTGTACATTTATAAGGATAATGATTGGGCAGTATAACAAGAATTTTTAATTGTGTAAATCCAATTCTTTTCCCACCAGACTGTACCCTCAGTGTTAGAACCAGTGAATTTGTCACTGACCATGGTACTGAATTCAAAGACCCAATACTCTCCACCTTTTCAAAAAATACATGTGTCATGGATGAACAACAACAACAATCCCATAATCATGCTGATATATCCCAATTCAAATCTGAGAAAGAATAATTTCATCTTAATAAAACATCAAGAATTGATGATTTTATTATTGTTGTCGATATCCAAATAGAAAGATATTTACCAGTATTCCTGCTGTAAAGTCTAATGATTGGCCCCTATGTCCTTGTTCTGACTTGGGTGGGCTCAGTTCTTGGTCAAGGCTGTGGATGCTTCTCTAAAGTAAATATGTCCAACTTTCTGTATTTTTATTTTTTTTTAATTAATTTTTTCTGAGGCAGTTGGGCTTAAGTGAGTTGAGTTGCCCAGGGTCACACAGCTAGGAAGTGTTAAGTGTCGGAGGCCAGATTTAAACTCAGGTCCTCCTGATTTCAGACTTGGTGCTCTATGTGCCACCTAGATGCCCCCCTATATTTTCAAAAAAGGTCTTGTATAAGTCTCTGATTATATTAGCATATATGCGTATGATTAAGGACTGGATCAAACTGGGACCTGGACTACTTAAAGGACTGACTTGATGGTGGTCTATTTGTACTACCTGGTTTAAAATATTCTGAGGAAGAAAATTATGGGAGAGGCATCAGCTGTATGTAATCAATCATTAGATCTGATTCTTCGATATTCCTACCTCATTCCCAATGCTCTCAGAGTCCAGGGAGGCAAATCAATTTAAGTCACAGGAGAGAGATCCACAAACATTCATCTTCCTGCAAAAAACATTTCCTGTGTTGTTTGATTTGATGGAGGAATGTAGACTAACCTTTTTCTTTTTTCTTTTTCTTAGACTAACCCATTTTCATAGCTGCAAACATTTATTTAGAACTATATATCACAGTATTTATTTTAAACCAAGATAATACAATTCTCTAACTTCAATTCAAATCCAATTCAAGGGAGCCTCAATTATTCCCTCTTGAGACTCTGGTTCCAAATATGTGGTCAAAGCAGGAAAACTTTAAGTACTTGGATTATATTTGACCATATTCTGGTTTTGGTCTAGGCAGAAATGAAATTCTAGAGTCAATGAGAACATGGTTCTTGAATAGAAGCTGAGATCACAGAGGTCATATGGTTTTGAAGATGAGGGATGCTCTCTCGACAATTGTCACCCATAAGCATAGATCTAAGATTTGGGGGCTGAAATAAAGGGTTAATTTGGGTCATACTCAACACAAGGAGATCCTTGATCTCATCATGAAAGGTACCAATCCATTTCTTCTCTAAATCCTCTAAAATTCTTCTTCAAGTGCTCATATTACACTTAAAACATCTCCTTATTTGATCTATTTGGCAATTTTCTCAAATTATCCAACTCCATAGATGTCCAAACTTTACAATTACTAGCATGTGTCTTTATTATGAGAGGCAGCGTAATAGTGGTCAGCTTTGGCAATAGAGAGAACTGATTTCAAAATCTTGCTGTTATTTCACACTATGTGACCATAGCAATTCCACGGGCACATGATCAATTTATTGAAAGTGTCATAACCCTGATCAGCCTCCTAAATTAATAATGAGAGTTGCTAACATGCTTTGACAGAGGAATCGCCATACTGGATTTTCCCTAGATAATGAAATCACAGATCTGAACAGGAAGAAAATAACAAGCATTATATTTACTTGAGTATGTGTCCTATCCCACATGGTTAAAGATCCATGAGGTCAAGGAACACGGTTTATCTGAACAGTGAATTTCATCCAGCTCTCAGTGCAGTAGTCTGAACACGGCAAATGCTTAATCAGTGTTGAACTAAATTGAATGGAAAGCTATTTAGAAAAAGATTGATGACTTGATTTTTTATCATGATTCCAGGATCTCTTGCTACCAGAATTCTCCAAGCATTTATCAGAAGAATGACTGAAGAAACAGAGAGATAAGGGATATTCAATGACATACATCTCGCGGATCTTGTGACAGTTCCCGTAGATGTGGGCTATGGCTTAAGATCTGTCAGTTTGAAGTAAAGATTATGGCATTGTACTCTCCTCAGAGTTATTGTTATTGTCTATGACTTAACTTCCTGCTTCACAGTTCAATTTCTATGTCTTCCTGAATGTAATAACAAATGATGATGAAGGGGAGAAGGAAGAAGACGTCATTGATGACCAAGATAAGGCTGACAGCATATTTTTGCTTCAACTATATTACAAATTCCCAATCATCCAAATCAAAATCTTTTCTTTCCACTCTCTGAGCTAAATGTCATTTTGGTTTTCTGAATCTATGTGGAATATTATAAAGTCCCCTTACTATTTCATGCTTTTGATACTTTCATTGACTTTTTGATGGTTTGAAGAAAGTGGCTACAATTCACCCAGTGCATATCTCAGCAGATTGGAAGGAGACTCATTAAAGGGACCATTGCCACTCTGATTTAGATTGACTGTTTATATTTAATAGTCTAAGTTTACTAGATGTGATGGAACTTTGAAAAGGCATTTAGTTAATTGCATTTTAGCACTAATCAGAGCCCACTCCTTATTTCTAGTGCTAGTGTTTAATTGGAGCCCAAAGAAGTAGAGAAAGGGAAATTTCTCTTTTCACTAGCCAAGTGCAAACCAAAAGCAATAGAAACATTGTTTGATCATGGTCTGCTTCAGTCCTTCCTCTGCTCTCTTGGAATTAGTTTCATTATCGCAGCTCATTTAATGAAACTATGTCATTTGGGGCCAGATGGTATCATTAGCAGAATTTGGAGAGTGCTAATCAAGTTGAGTTCAAACCAGGTTGGAAAAAAACAGAATCACAAGCCTTAGTAGATATCACCTCACAACCTAGTACTTCATGCTTGAAGTGTTGCTAAAGCTGGCCAGGGTGGTGAAATCCAGAGGAGAGAGAGTAGGTCTCAAATCCAAAGGGATCTGCTGAAAGCACATACGTGTCAATAACAAGTCAAAGTGAAGGAGAATTTGCACTTTTAGAGAGTTGTCATAATTTGTAAATGTTCACAGAGCATGGGTCAGGGATGTGACTTGAACCCAGCTCTTCTTATCCCTGAGTTCATCTCCTATCTTAGCCAACATTTCTCCTTATAATTATATTTATACATTATATTTGTAAAATCAGAATAGACATTTTTTCTCCCCCATTTTAAAAAGAAGGAAGCAGACTAAGGTTAAATCGACCAATATGATTTTATTAAGCATCTACTGTGTGCAAAATACCATGTGAGACATCAGGGAGAAAAATGCAATAGTGATACAGTTTTGACCCCCATTGAGTGAGAGATGTTTTCATGATTCTAATCGTTTGAACCTGCTCTCTGACCAGGTTTTAAAGATAAGGGTCAGAAAAAGATTGATATGATGATGCAATTTAAAATTAGATATGGAAGATATCATTATTGTTTCTTTAAATAATGATATTTTGCCTTAACCTGTAGTTTTTCAATTAAATTAAATTCAATGAACATTTATGAAGCACCTATTATGTGCCAATCATATCTCATCATTGGTGATAAAAGTCCTCTTTCAGAGGTAACTTTTCTGTAACTTAAAAGTCTTTGAAGAAATAGTCAAATGTTGTGTTAGACATTCTTTATGGGACATTGGGCAAGTCACTTATCCATGTTTACCTCAGTTTCTTATCTGTAAAATGATCTGCTGAAAGTAATGGCGAACTACTCCAGTATCTCTACCAAGAAAACTCCAAATAAAGTCACAAAGAGTTGAACACAACTAAAATAAACTACTGACCAATAACAAAAGACATCTGTAAAAAAATCACCTACCCGAAAGATTAAGTATAATCTTTCAGGGGAAATTGGTTATTCAATGAAACAGAGAATTTTCAAGCATTCTTGATGAAGAAAATGAGAGTTGAGAAGAAAATTTGACTTTCAAATATTTAGGAGAAGCATAAAAAGGTAAATCAGTAAAGGAAAATCATAAGGGACTTTAATTTGTTTACATTCCTACATGGGAGGATGATCCTTGTAACTCATAAGAACTTTTGCATTATTAGGGTGGTTAGGGAACAGGTACGAGTTGGCATTGAAGGGATAATATTTTTACAAAACAAAATTAAGAAGTATAAGAGGAATGTGCTGAGAGAAAAAAAGGAAAAGGTGGAATGGCATAAATTATCTGCCACAAGAGTCAAGAAAAAGTTTTTACAATGGCGGGAAAGAGAGGGTTAGGAGAAGTCAATGTACCTTACTCTCATTAGAACTGGCTCAAAGAGAAAATCACATATACACTCAATGTGTATGTAAAATATATTTCTCACCCTGTAGAAAAGTTGGAGGGGAAAGATATATGAGAAAGGGTAAGGATGATAGAAGAAAGGACATATTGGAGAGGGGATGATCAGAAGCAAGACACTTTTGAAAAGGGACAGGATGAAAGGAGAAAGAATAATGGGGGGAGAGGAGAGAAATACAGTTGGCAATAGTAATTGTGAAAAGAACTTTGAAGCAAGCTTCTCTGATGAAGACCTCATTTCTTAAACGTATAGGGGACTGAGTCAAAATCATAAAAATAAGAGCAATTCCCTAATTGATAAATGATCAAACATAGGAACAGTTTTCAGATGAAGAAATCAAAAACTATTTATAGCAATATAAAAATGATCTGACTTGCTATTGATTGGAGAAATAAAAATTAAAAAAATTCTGAGGTTCTCCCTCATAGCTTATTATTATTATTATTATTATTATTATTATTATTATATTGGCTAAAAAGACAAAAAAATGACAAATTTTGGAGGGCATGTGGGAAATTGGAAACATTAATTCAATGCTGGTGGAATTGTGAACTGATCCAATCATTCCCAGAGGAACCATACCTAAATGGCTATGAAACTGTGTTGGAAAATGAGTAGATGCCCATCAATTAGGCAATGGATGAATAAGTTATGCTGTATGAAAGTGATGAAATATTATTGTTCTATTAAAAACATGAGGAACAAGTTGATTTTAGAAAGGTATAGAAAGAATTACATGAACTGATGCTGAATGAAACAAGCAGAACCAAGTCATTATACATAGCAACAACAGGCTTGTACAATGATCAACTATGATAGCCATGGTTCTTCTCAGGGGTTTAGTGACAATCCCAATGAACTTTAGATGGTAAACACTCTCCATATCCAGAGCAAGAACTGAGCCTGAATGTAGATCAACACATTATTTTCACCTTTTCTTTTTTCCTTTTTGGTTTTTCCATTTTGTTCTGATTTTTTCCCTCCCAGCAGGATATGGAAATATGTAAAAATGCATAACAAAAAATACATGCATAACAAAAATGTGTTTACATGTATTTGGGGAAAATAAAAATAACAATAATAGAACATTGGTTTTGTTTAAAAGATTTCAGTTCAAATCCCACCTTTTCACCTTCCACCCTAACCTGATTCTTCTCAGTCTGTTCCTTTATCTACAAAATGAGGGTGTTGATTGCTTCAAAAGTTTCTTCCAGCTCTACATCTATGATCCTGAGTTGCAAAATGTGGTTCCCATACCACTATTTTGAAAGGCTTTCTTGTTAAAAAACAGAAAGAATATCAATTTATCTAAGCTGGGCCCTAAATATTTTACATATACATATATGCTAAACTTCATACTAATGTAAATATATATGTATAAGTGTATATTTAATATACCACAAATTGACCTTTTTGTTGAAATGGGAGAACAGTTCAACGGTGAAGTTGCTTTCATGAAGTTCTAATGGTGAAGCTTTTGTCCAGCTGTGTTCTAAAAATAAAAATTGACTTCCTACTGAGATTAAAGGGAACTTTCTAAAATTAGAACTGGAATTAATTCAAAACCAGAAAGTGCAGGTTTTGAAGAAAGGATCTCAGCACATTTGTTCTACAAAAATAGAATTCATTATTTTATCTGGTATTTTTTCAGAGGATTCTCAGAGAAATTCTAATGGGACAACCACATTAAAAAATATCAAGGTTATTAATCTAAATTTTTATTGTTCAATTTTGCAAATTTGAACAATTTTGCATTTTTCCATCATCCAAAGATCTCTAAAATAATGAATATTTTACTACTGTCCCAGTAATTAGTGCTGCTTACCTTCTTGTGGTAGGTTTATAAAATGGTAAAGCAGAGATGCACATGTCACTAAACATGATCTTGGCTGTTTTTAAAACCAATCTAATCATCACATTCTATAGCCATCAGGAACCAAATTTTGGTCCCAAGTCTTCTTAACTAAATGATTAAATAATAGCAACATAGGCACTTTAGGAAACCCATTAAGTCTATCTTACTACCTGGGCATATATTTTTTACTATTTTTCTATAAGACCTATGGTTTCTTTGGTATAATGAATTTTTAGTTAGAAAACTCTACCTATTGCTGCAGATTGGCAGGTGCTTCACAAATGCTAGACTTAGAAAATTGCTTGGGAAGCATTAAGAAGTCCAGTGACTTATTTTGGGTCTTGATGTCATAGAACTCAGGTCTCTCTGACTCTGAGGCTAAGTCTGTATGTAATATATGACATCTCTCTGAATTCTATTCAGTGCCCAAAAGAACAAAACATTAACAAAGTTCATTTTATGAAAAACAATACAAAGGACACTAAAATAAGAGGGAGATGTATTTTGAGAATGTCTGAGAAGTCTCTTTATTCATAACCTGTTCTTGGATATCAGCAAATGAGAGGCTTTATTTGAAAATAGATCCTGGTCAGAAACTCCTCAGCATTCATTCAAATACAACTTCTTTGTGCAAAGGCAACCCACCAATTTGGGAATCATTTGCTGTTTTTCAGATTGAAGGAATCGCTCCAAAGCTCCATAGTTTTTCTTTCTCTACTCCTTTACTCTCTCATCAGTCCATGTATTATCATAAGCTAAGTTAGGGGAGAACAATTGTTCAAACATATGCTTTATCTTCTCCATTAGACAAAAACTTTTTGAAGGTCATTCTTTTAGTTCCAGATCAACAAACATGCTTTGAACACTCCACACATCATGCATTTGCCACATTTTTGAGTATATGAATGAATTAATATGTAATGAAAATCTGCAATAACCTGTTTGAGGAGTAATATGGCAAATGGATAGAGAGCCAATCTTGGAGTCATGAAAACTTTTTTTTTCCATTCTTGCCTCTGACAGACATTGGCTGTGAAGACAACTTATTTAACCACCAGCAAATTCCAAAGACTTGAATTTGCAGAGATGTGGACTTGCCTTGGTAGAGGGAGATCCTCTCTGGAATCTACCTAGCTCAGTGAAATTAGTGGCCTATGATGATCCTAATGATGATGATAGTAATAATAACAATAACTAATTTAATACACTGCTCCTAATTTATATCACTAAGGATATCATTGCCTTAATGGACCTATCATCTCAAATCTCTTTTATGTGACCTAGGTATTGGAAAAAAATGATTTTATAATAAGGATTTTCTAATAATTTTTCTTCAATAGACCTATGATCATTCAATAAGCATTTATTGAGCACCTACTATGTAACAAGTATTGTCTTGGGTTTTGGATATAGACATTGATCTCAATAATGTGATATTCATCTAGTAAGGTAGAGTGCAACTCCTCTATATCTGTTCATCTTATGCAGTTCTTTCCCATGTCTTTCCAGATCTCTGCCAATCACATGTTTTTGGACGATATCCTTTATAACCCCTTTTCTACATAATTCTTTATTTACTACCTGTGACTGTCTTTTCATCTTCACCACATGTTTCTCCATTTCTCTCAGCTATGGCTCTATGGTGATTATGGCAGTCTATTCTTTGCATCAGTAGATAAATATTATCCTGGAGGTAATATGCCTGGAAATGGCATGATACAGATAGGAAATGGAACTGGCCCATTTATTAATATATCTCAGACAAATACCACAAATAAATATTGAGCTGGGCTCATAACTCATCAGAAGGAAGAGAATGGGATGGACTGTCTTGGGAAATGCCTCAGTTATTTTACTTTTTTCCAGTTTATTTTAATCTCTAGTCCATTTCCTTCATTTACAGATGAGGAAAGAGAATCAGAAAGAATAATAGACTGATAGATTTTGAATGAAAAAAGGACCCCTAAGACCATCCATTTAACCTTTCATTTAACAAATAAGAACTGAGGCTTAGGGAGAATTGGTTATTAGACTGAGATCACACATCTATAAACCTTAGAAAAGGTACTTTTAATCAGATTTTCAGAGCTCAGTTGGTGTTCCTTCCACTGTACCATTTCCCCTCGATGGCTAATGGTACCTACCTTCCAAATTACCTAGTTGACAAGCCAATACTTTTTTAGATACATAACATTCTCCCCTGCCCCTTTTAGATAAGCGCCTTTTAGAAAAGAAGCTATATCTGTCTTTGTATTCTATGTTTAGCCCAGAGTCTAGTACACAACAAGCACCTAAATACTGCTTGTTAGTTGATTTTCATAACTTTTAGAAGTAGGAAGGAACTTGTAGAGCATCAAAGATAACTCTTCTTTTGTCAGCTGAGAAAAATAGAGTCCAGAGTGCCTAAGGCCATAAAAGTTACAGTAGTGAGTCAGATTCAAATCTAGGAGGCTTTTTCTCCTGCACCCCAGTGTTTCATTTCTAATTTACATTTTGTGATAAAATATCTGTTTACAAAGCTTCCTCTCTCCCTTTTTTTCCTTTAAGAGAAAGCAGCTATGACTTATGGGTAGACTACTCAAACTGGTGTTTGAAAGAATTCTAGGAGTCATAAGAAAGCTTATAAGAAAGGAAGACTACTGTTTCTAGAACTTTATCAAATGAATGTTTTGTCTCTTCTTAATAAAGCCATTTCGTGATAATTAAACCATTCTCCACCTTGGACAGCTCATTGTTCAGAGCAGGTCTGCTTTCTTCCTTTATGGCTAATTTTAGTGCAAAGAGAACATTGCCAGCCAGGCTTGTGATTACAAAATTTCCGGGTTATGTGGGACTTCCAAAGTAGTGTATTATAACTTGCACTTAATTGAAAGTCTTTTTTAACAACACTCCTGATGAATGGACTTTCTTTTCCTTCTTGTAGATTTGCAGCGTATGTAACAGATCTAAATGTTTAGAAGGTTGTCGTGAAATCAAAGGGAGAAAATCCCGCTTTCTTGTTATTTCTACCTAGTCCTCATATTTCTTATTTCTTGGTGCTAATCATCATCGGTTTTCTACCAAAGTGTTAGTGGCAAGGAAAGGGGGGAAATGTAGTGAGTTCTTTCCATTCCAAATCATTCTTTGCTTCCTAACTTTAAGGACATTATTAGGCTAAGACTTGGTTACAAGGTCTGACTATTCACTGAATGGCTAGTCATTTGACTTCTTCATGGATAGTGATATTTGAGGCTTCCCATGAATGCTTCTCCTAATATGTTGGGATCAAAATTCCCATTATTATTCTTGCCTTTGTCTTAATATATCAAAGGCACTTTGCTATCCAGAGATAAGACTAAGAAGAGAGATATTAAAGCAGAGAAGCGAGGATTACTTTTAAAACTACTTAAAATTCCAAGGAAGTAATTGAATGCACGAAAATGCAATTTTATGATCTCCTATACCTGGAACACTTTCCTTCTTTAATTCTGCCTCATAAGTTTCCTTCAAAGCATAGGTCAGTACTATCTCTTCATGGCATCCTTCCATTCTCTATTCTACCTTAATATTTTCTGTTTCGTGAAACTAATTTTTATAGAACTTTGAATTTACCCATACATGTCTCTCATGATAGTTAAGTGGCTCAGTGGGTAAAGTACTAATCTTGGACTCAGGAAAATCCGAGTTAAAATCCAGCTTCAGATACACTCTGATCCTGGAGAAGTCATTGATTTTTTTTTTTTTTTTGCCTCATCATCTTCAATTGTAAAATGGAGATCATAATAGCACCTAACCCACAGGCTCAATAAGATAATATTTGTAAAACATTTCACACAGTTGCTGGTACATTGTAGGCATTTGATAAACATTTGTTTCCTTCGTTCCTTCCCTCCAAAAACCACAAACTCCTTAAAGGCTCCTTTTTTTCCTTTTTGCAGCCTAACCCAGACCGAATACTTGACAAATGTTTGTTGAATGAATGTTTGATCCTCTGCCAGAATATAAACTTATTAAGGGAATTTTTGTGTTTAGATTTCCAGGACCTATGGGAGCCAGAACATTGGGAAATAAATACTGAATGAATGAGTGAATGTTTTATTCCCCTGATAGAATATAAGCTCTTTGAGGACAGGGAAACTTTATTTTTGTCTTTATATCCCATGTACCAATCACAATGTCATGTGCATTGTAGGTACTTAAGAAATGTCTACTTAATTGAATACCTTTGTACATGTAAAATGAAGGAGTTGGACTGATTTTTTTTTAATTGTCTTCCAGACTTGCCAGGGCTGCTCCTAGAAGGTATTGGAAATTTATCTTAGTTCCTCCATTTTCCTCTGACTTTTAAACAATGTTTAGGAATCGCTGCTTAGAGGTTTACACCTTCCAGCTCTCATCTAGTACAAGTATCCCTTCTTTAAAACTCTGACACTCAACTTGAACTGATGTGAATATTGCCACTATGCAGATTAGTATATTCCACTTTTGGATAGCTCTCATATTAAAAAAGTACATCCTTACACGGGACTAGAATCTGCCTCCAATTAATTGGTTCCACACTTGCCTTTTGTAATTATACAAAAAATTCCATTTGTTGCCGTGTACAATGTGCTCTCTTGGTTCTGCTCACTTTACTTAGCAACAGTTTATGTAAGTCTTTCCGGGCTTTTCTGAAATCAGGCCAAGTGCATTTTATACATGAGAGAATTAAGTTTTAGGTAATGAGATTAGGCTTCAAATTTAGGTCTTCTTGATGCCCAAGCCAGCACCCTATTGTGGCAGTGCCATGTAGTTCTTAACTTCCAAAAGCTCAGATTCTACTGGGAGTATGCAACATGGGCATGGACCATTGCATTACAAAATTATGATACGATGAAAAGTAATCAGGTCGTTGGAGAGTTTCAAATAAAGCATTCTAGAACAGTTTGAAGGGTCTAATTTGGATCTGCCTCCTGAAGAGTGTTCAGCTTGCTTGGAGGCTACACCTTCCTCATGTGGAGACAACAGTGAATTTTCTACTTTCCAAATTGGAAAAGTAGTTAGAGATGTGACCTATTTACCACTATTAGTATACTTTGGTGGTTTGGGAAGACCTTGGAATCAGACTCTTTAGCATCTCCATGTGATAGAGTCACTTGAGTCAAACAAGGTCATATATTCTGATAATAACACCAATCCCACAAAATGATTGTCAGGGTTAAATAAGATGATTTTATAATGCTATGTAATCTCTTAAGGCTCACAATTGTGAGCTATTATTACATTGCAAATTTCTTGAGACAAGGTAGTTTCCCCTTATTTTTCTTTAGCCTGCTCCATCTCAGCTTTCTTGTTCTCCTTTGGACGATTCCATCTTGAGATTTGCTCTCCTGATTGCCGAGTCTCTGGCCCAGATTTCTTCAGGGTCCATGCTGTTAAATTTACTTCCATCTCAACTCAATTGCCAGAATCTATTTTAGCATCAGCTGATTTTCTCCTATGTGGAATGGGGGAGTTGTAGACAATAGCAGGAATAGGGGATCTGATGGTGCATATAAATTGTTAGCTTGGGAGATGCTGTTCCTTGGCAAGGACTGGTAAGTTATTTCATTTGACATAATTCATGAAATTCAGGGATCAAATGGACAAATCATTGTTAAATAAGGGAGGTCTGTAAAATATATGAACAAATGGTTTTTTAAAAAGGAAAAAAAAATCTATTAGCAACCATCTGGAAAATTTTTCAAAATTCATTAATAATAGAGAAATGCAAATTAAAACAACCCTGAGGCAAACTAATGCTTATCAGTTTAGCAAAGATGATTTTTAAAAATCAGTGCTGGAGTAATGGCAAGAAGACAGACAGGTTCATTTATTACTGAGAGAGTTATGAATGGATCTGATCATTCTGGAAAACAAATTATTTTAATTAAACAGAAAAGTTACTACATTGTTTTTATTATTTGCCCCAGAGCTCCCAGTACTGGGACTGTACCAGATGGAGGTTAAGGAGAGCAGAAAAAGACCCATATGCATGAAAATATTCAAAATGATTTGTGATAACAAAAAAACTAAAAGCAAAAAATGTGCTTGAAGATGGAAGAACTACACAAATTTGTAGATAAAAGCCATGGAGTGTTACTATATTGTAAGGAACAAAGGATAGAAAATTTCCGAGAATCACTAGAAGACTTGTCTGAAATAATGAAGAGGGAAGAAACCACACTCTGGAAACAAAATGCACAATAATTGCAACATTGTAAAGAAAGATACAAGTATTTCAACACAAAATACAAAAGTAACAAATGGACCCTTAGTCAAATGAAATAGTGTGATGAGCACTTGTATGGAACTCATGATGGATACTTTCAGCAATCACATATTTTCATGGTTTTTTATTCATCGAAAGGACAAATTCATGCCTTATTAAGAAAGATTTTTTAAAAAATCTAAATCTGGTTGATATATAAAGTTGCCATCATTGGGGCTTTAAGATCATACATATTGAGTTGGAAGGGACCTCAGTGGTCATGTGGTCCAATGAGAGTTCAGAAGAGAGACCTAGACACAATAAATGTTTAATATTTTTGTTGAATTCAATACAATTTGATGTAAGGTAATAATGATAGCCGATAGCATGGAAAATAAGCTTATTTTATTGAATTGCATGATTTTATTTAAAAGGAAAGTTTCATTCATAGAATCCATCTTCTTGTAAGTGGAACAGAAATAACCAACTTCCTTGTAGTGGAGCAATTTGCAGGAAAGCTAAACTTCTTAACCTAAGAGATAACACATTTCCACTAATTGTCCAAGCACAGCCAGGGGTGTTGAGATAACAGGTTTCCTTCAATTAAAAGTGATTTATAGGTAAACTGAACTCTTAAACTGAAGATAGCAAGTTTCTTTTAATTTAAGGGAAACAACTTTTAAACTTAACTTAAAGAGGAAGACTCAACTTTTGAACCTGTGAATTTCTGAACTGAACTTACCCAAAGAAATGTTATCTTAGGTAGCTATACAAAATGGTGGTGGTGACATAAAATTGAGTCAATTTCAAAATAGAATCAGAATCTATTTGGTTTTCTCCATTCCCTTTTTTGATAGATGGTAGATGTATCTCCCACAGATCACTTATCTATAAGTTAGTTCAATAAGATTTTCGACCAGGCTTTAACACAGCAATTGAGTCTAAAAACAAAGAAGACAGAGGATAAAAAGGACCCATTTCCCAATGATAGATATCAAGCCATTTCCTTATACCTCTTATCACTTGTTGAATTTTATGAATGCTGGTAACAAGTTCTACTAATTGGTCAATAGAAAAACAATAAGTTGATTAATTATAGCCCAAGTCATAGCAAGAAAATCTAAAACCATGGAATAATTTGAGAAGGGAAATTCACATCACATAAGCAACTAAGAAAATTCAGCACATAGATTCCATGACAAAAAAATCAAAGTAATACCATTATGATAACAATATTAACTAATGTCATGTTTCTTTGTATCCCAATGTCCATTTAATCAACACATTTTGTTTTATACCCTAGTTTATCCTAGCATCTGGTATCTGGAAACATTTTCTTTTAGATGTTCTGGAATAGGTTTTGTTTGCAAGGAAGCTTTGAAGGGGAAATTCCTAAATGAATTTGCTTCTCTGGTTCCAAGTTACTTGCAGAGATTCCCAAGTAATTTTGCTAAAACCTGCCAGAAACATAACTCAATACAATTCACTATAACTTCCAAGCTTTTCTTTTCCAATAACTAGTTCATGTGGCAAAACCCAACTCAAAACTTATGATTCTTATCCTATCATAAACAAAACTATAATGAAAGATCAAATTAGGAACCCATCATTTAACCGAAACTTCAGAGCATTTCAGTTTTTACATGCCACTTGCTATTTTTTTTTTTTTTTTTTTTTTTTTTTTGGAGGCTGGGGTTAAGTGATTTCCCCAGGGTCACACAGCTAGGGAGTGTTAAGTGTCTGAGACCACATTTGAACTCGGGTCCTCCTGAATTCAAGACTGGTGCTCTATTCACTGCGCCACCTAGCTGCCCCCTCTATCTTTATCTAAACCCTGAACTTGATATATATACTGACGGCAGGCTTAAGATAGAATCTAAAAAAGAATCTATAAATATCTGACTTTTAAAATGGGTCCTTCTTATTCACATGTGCAAAATTGTTTATAGCAGCCCTTTTTAGCGGCAAAGAACTTGAAACTGAGTGGATGGATGCCCATCAGTCGAAGAATGTCTAAATAAGTTATGGTATATATATGAATGTTATAGAATATTGTTCTATAAGAAATGACCAGCAGGATGATTTCAGAACTGTCTTAGTATCATAAACTGATACTAAGTAAAGTGAGTAAAACCAAAAGAATATTGTACATTGTTAGGATTACTAAGTGAGAACTGAGGTTGTCTGGATGGTGACAAGGTGAGAATTCAGGTTTTCTGGACAATTACAAGGTGAGAACTCAGGTTGACTTGATAGAGGGGGCAAAGCTCATTGGCTGGGGTGGTTCTTCCCAGAAGCCCTTGCATTATTCCACGCCCATTCTCTGGGAGGATAAAAAGAGACAGCACTGGGCGCAAAGGGCAGATCGGCCTGGAGAAGGATAAGAGCTGGAGGAGATTCAGAGCCAGTATTCAAGAGAAGACTCTCTGCATTACATCAGGCCTGACGGGGCTCTCTGCAGGAAGGGAAGTCACTTCTAAGGACAAGAGTTTACAGCAACTGCCTGGAGACAACGGTTCACTACAGGAAGAAGAATCTGTCTTAAAGATTTGAGTAGACGCAGCAGATCTCTTCCCAGAGAGCGATCCGGCAGCTTCTAGAGACGACAGCTCGCAACAATTGGCGCCCAACGTGGGGCAAGGACTTTTGCTTATCCTGACAAGAGGAGCTAGACCAGACCTTTGCAATTTGGCGCCCGAACAGGGACAGACACAGTCCTGATTCCAGTGGAAAAGCTTCTGATCTAGATCTCAGTCTCTCTGACCCAGAACCGTGAGTAACGAGGAAACTTTGTTAAAGATTAAGTGAGCGTGCTAATAGATAAATAAGGAACTTAACTTGTTAAGGGCTAAACCAGGAATCTCTTATAGTGAAATGGGGCAAACACCTTCTGTTCAAGGAAAATGTTTAGAGAGCATCATCAAGGTTATGAAAAGCCAAGGATTGATTATAATTTTAGAGGAGATTACTGAACTTTTAAGAACTGTGAAGGTTATATGTCCTTCTTTTTCTCTGGAAGAAGAATTGGATCCAGATGAATGGGAATTAGTAGGAAAGCAATTAGGTGAACACTACAATTCCAGGCCAAACTCAATTTCCAAAGATACAATTCATATATACAATGTAATCCAATTGGCTTTAAACAATGTTATTCTAAAGGAAGAGATGAAGGAGCAAAATGGGGAAGTGTCAACTAAACTAGGTGAAAAGGATGAATCAGATAACAATGAAGTTAAGTACAATTCTGAGCAACAGGAGCACCTCCCATCTCCTCCCTCAATTAACCCTTCATGGGTGGAGCAAGAAGGAGGAGAGGAAGAGGCAGAAACACAAACAGAATTGCCTGTGAAGCAGCCTAAGCCTATGACAAGATTAGAAAAAGCATTGGTTAAAGCTAAGAGAGAAGGACAGGATATAAGTGATTTTATACATGCATATCCTGTGATTGAAAATATTGATTCTGTAGGTCATAAAATGAGAAGATATGCACCTTTAGATTTGAATAAAATTAAGGATTTGAAAAAAGGTTGTACCCTTTATGGGACTACATCAGCTTATGTCAAAATGTTACTAGATGGTTTGTCTTATGAAGTCCTAACCCCGAATGATTGGAAATCCATAGCAAGGATATGCCTGGAACCTGGAGAAAATTTATTATGGCTTGCGGAATTTCATGAATTATGTAAAATTCAAGTCAGATGCAATTTGGAAATAGGAGTTAACACACAATTCACTTTTGAGCACTTGGCTGGTGAAGGTCGGTATGGAGAGAATTCAGAACAGACTGATTATACCATGACAATATATGAACAAATTGCTAAGGCTGCAATAAAAGCTTGGGGTGTCCTTCCTGGACAGAAAGATCGTGGAGAGGCTTTCACTAAAATACAGCAAGGTCCCAATGAACCTTTTGCAGATTTTGTGGGACGTTTGCAAACTGCTGTCAAAAGAACTATTGGAGAAAATTCAGCTACAGAAATAATGACCAGACATCTGGCTAAGGAAAATGCCAATGAGATTTGCAAAAGAATTATATGGGGATTAGACAAAGATGCTCCTTTAGAGGAGATCATAAGACGCTGTGCTACAGTGGAAACAAATGCTTTTTACACCCGGACAATGATGAATGTGGAAAGGCAGGGTCCCTCCTGGCAAGGGACTTCTAGAGAAACTCGGCGATGTTTTCAATGTGGAAAAATTGGACATCTAAGAGCTCAGTGTAGGTATGGAGATACAGTGAGAAGACAGGGTGAAAGAAGACCTAAAACCCCATGTCCAAAATGCAACAGAGGACTCCATTGGGCATCAGAGTGTAGAATAATTCAGGGAAATGGGACGAGGGGCCCAGGTCCAGGGCCCCAGGCAAAAAAGACTTGGGGCATGATGGCAGCTGATGTTACACCTAAAGAGCCTTTAGAAGGCCAGGACTCTGATTTAATCAATCAGCAGAAAAGCAATCACATGGCAGAAAGGGATTACCTGATAAGTGAGTCAAAAGGCAATCAGATTGCAAAAATGGATTACACTTGGGGAGAATATAGGCCTTTTAAACCAACAGGGCTGTGTCCAGTGCAAACAATTCCAATGTAATTGCCAGATGATGAGAAGAGATTTAGAAAGTGGTAAATAGAAGGTAATTAGATAGGTTAACTGCCTGGGAGAGAGGGTTTGCTTGTATTTCTTCAGCAGGAGAAGGAATCAGATGGGTGCCAACAAGTCATATCCGCCTTGTCCATCAGAGAAAGACAGAAAAAGAGAAAGACCTCAAAATAAAGGAGAAGATCTAAGAAACATCTGACACTGAAAGAGCATGGATAATAAGAAGACTGTTAAAGAACTTTAAAACCAGCAGGAATCATTGGACTTCCTCACACAAGATGAGACTAATGGACAATGGACTTATGGACATTTATAAATTTTCAATTTATGATTATGTTATATACTTCTAGAATGTATTATGTTACTATGTTACTATGTGCTTATGTAATTCATGTAATTATCTGTAATACTTCCCATATTGATGGATTTATGTTTCAAGGTCATTTATGTAATTATCTGTAATACTTCCCATATTGATGGATTTATGTTTCAAGGTCATGACTGTCCTATGTTCTAAATCAAAAGAAAGGGGGAGATGTTAGGATTACTAAGTGAGAACTGAGGTTGTCTGGATGGTGACAAGGTGAGAATTCAGGTTTTCTGGACAATTACAAGGTGAGAACTCAGGTTGACTTGATAGAGGGGGCAAAGCTCATTGGCTGGGGTGGTTCTTCCCAGAAGCCCTTGCATTATTCCACGCCCATTCTCTGGGAGGATAAAAAGAGACAGCACTGGGCGCAAAGGGCAGATCGGCCTGGAGAAGGATAAGAGCTGGAGGAGATTCAGAGCCAGTATTCAAGAGAAGACTCTCTGCATTACATCAGGCCTGACGGGGCTCTCTGCAGGAAGGGAAGTCACTTCTAAGGACAAGAGTTTACAGCAACTGCCTGGAGACAACGGTTCACTACAGGAAGAAGAATCTGTCTTAAAGATTTGAGTAGACGCAGCAGATCTCTTCCCAGAGAGCGATCCGGCAGCTTCTAGAGACGACAGCTCGCAACAATTGGCGCCCAACGTGGGGCAAGGACTTTTGCTTATCCTGACAAGAGGAGCTAGACCAGACCTTTGCAGTACATGGCAACAACAAGATCATATGATGATCAATGATGATGGATGTGGCTCTTTTCAACAGTGAGGTGATCAGACCAGTTCCAATGGTCTGGTGTTGGAAAGACCCATCTACAGAGAGAAGAATGTGGGGACTGAGTGTGGATCACAACATAGTATTTTCACTTTTTGTTGTTTGTTTGCTTTTTGTTCTCTCTCATTTTTTCCTTTTTGATCTGATTTTCCTTATGCAGCATGATAAGTGTGAAAATATGTATGCATGTGCAATTCTTCCAAAATAAATATATTGGATTGCTTACCATCTAGGAGAGGAAGTGGGGGAAGGGAAGTAGAGAGAAATGTAGAACACAAATTTTTCAAGGATGAATGTTGAAAAGTATCTAAACATATGATTTAAAAATGAAAAAAGCTTAAAATGGGTCCTTCTTTCTCTTAAAAATATCAAATTTATATTTCAAATAGGAAAATCATTTCACTCTCTTCATGATTATCCATGCAATTTTATATTTAAGATCCTTAATCCAATGTTGAAAAGTTATTACTAAAACATAATTAAAAGTCTGAATTTTTTCATAAATTTACTACTTCGTTTGGTAAGAAAACTTTTAGATATTAGTCTTCAGGTTTTTCTTTTCTTTTTGCACCTTTATCTTCATCCCTCCCCCATACCTTAGAGAAATACCATTTCCATATCATTTTATGAGAAGATCCTTTCAAGAACTTAATCTTACACACAAATATAGAATTATTAATAAGCCTCAAAACCTATTTACTTAACTACTTAGGACATGAAATTGCCTACCAATTCAGAGCGAAAACAAAAGAAGAGTTGAAACTCTCCGAAGCAGTGGAAAGCAAGTTTTATCTTAAGTGAGGGAGGCCGGGATTGGAATTTTACTTCTAACACTTACTAGCTTTGGGATCTTGGGTAAGTCACTTTATTTCTTTGTGCTTCAGTTTCCTCAATTGGAAAAATGAAGATAAAAGTAGTGTATAATACCTTCCTTATAGGACTGTTGTGTGGATCCCATAGCATCATACCACTAAAATGCTATGTAGTAAATATTAAAGAACTATGCAAATGGTGGCCACTATTAATACCTGAAATGACTTTTTATTGGCCACATGTATAGCCATAACACACTCACACTTTCTGATCTCAGCATCTCTGTCAGATCTGCAAGTGATAGGCCGTTAATCCCTTGGATACTGTTTGATAGATCAATCAATTGTCATTCATTTATTACCTATTATGTACCAGTAATTACACTGTGTCATATAGTCTAGATATAGAGATAAAATAAAAACTCAAATGGCCAGTGACCAGGTATGCATTGATGCAAAAAGATGATTGACAATGGGAATATCTCCTTGTTTTCCTCCCTTACATTCATTTAGCACAAGAGAAGAGTGACAAGGTCACCATATCTTATTTAATATCTTCATATTAAGAAATTGAGCACGGCATCACCTCAAAATGCCCCATGATGGTTAATTTATGTCCTTGAACTTCAACTACCAATGTAGGCCAGAAGGAGAAGTATTTGGGGGTGGGTGGGAAATCAAGTCCTTTAGTATCCTTCAAATGATTTTATGAAGAACTACCAATGTAGGCCAGAAGGAGAAGTATTTGGGGGTGGGTGGGAAATCAAGTCCTTTAGTATCCTTCAAATGATTTTATGAAGAACCTTGATAACCATCTATTATATGAGATTTATCCCTGATAATGTCTCTGTTTTACTTTCTGGAACACAATGGAGCCATACCCATTGGAATATAGAAATACAATCTGCATGGTTTATAAATTTCAAGGAACTGTAATGACAAAATCTTTGCCTCTCCATAAGCATGGGCTAATCAAGTAGAATGCAATCTGGAAGGTGATCTCAAAGCAAGGGAAACCTTGGTTCACATCACACAAAAGGCTTATACTGGTTGTATGACCCTCTATAAACCAGTTCACCTCTCAGTGCTCTAGGCAACTCTCCCCGAGTATATTTCAATATGCTGCCTGCTTTGGTAGAAAAATTCTGCACCCAGGATTTCCCCTATAACAATGGCAGCACAAGTTTTTTCACTATCCTACATATTTGGAGACCTGACTTAGAATTGCTGCTGAATTTCTTTCATGTAGGCCCTCCCTAAATTCATTTGGTTCCTTTGAACATGCCTCTCTCGAATTTTATGACTCCTATCAAGTGTCATTGACTTTAAAAAGCCCTCAGTTTAGAAAGAAAGTTATAATCTGCTGCTAGTTTGTTTGTTGTTACAGTGGAAGATGGAAGGAGCTAAGTTCTTCATTTTCTACATAAGGGCCCAGAGGAGTTGAATTGCTTGACCAAGGTCATCACAACTAGTTAGTGGAAGAACTACGAATTGAACAAGAATCTAAATAACTCAGTATTCTCTTAGTGATTATGGCTTATTTTATTTAGTCCAAAGGAAATTCTGCCTTGCTTTCTGAGCTGCTTTCCTTTGTGAGAGATATTGTAATAAACACACACCTAAGAATCATCCAGATTAGGCCAGCAAGTCATTAAGTTGCTTAAAGCTGAACCCATTTGTCTTTAAAAATATAAATACTTAATCGGAAATAATCCAAAATATTTTATTGACATATATGCACAAAACAAGCACTTCATTTTTCTTTGAATTGAGGTAGGATTTTTTAGAATTGATGTTGAAACAATCAATTTGTCTTAAAATTAGCAGAAAAGAAAGAATTTGTCTTTCCAAATATTGAATATTTTAGTTATTATTCAATCATTCCCCATGTCTTGTTGCTTCTGCTTCCCCAACATCTCTCATAGCTTTTTTTCCCCTTTTTATTCATACAGCACCTAACCTAGTTCAATTTTTATAATCCCTTTCCTAGACTATTAGAACAGGTTTCTAATTAATTGTTCTGTCTTCAATCCCTCTCCAGCTTAATCCTTCCTCCAGCTACAAAAGTGACCTTCCTAAAGCACAGTTTTGACCCTATCCCTCTTTTCCTCAAGAAGCTCAAAGGCTTCCCATTGGCTCTGGGTTCAAGTATGAATTCTGTTTGGAAATTAAGGCCCTTTCCAGCAAGATTCAAATCCTCCTTTCCAGCCTTATTATACTTCCCCCCTCTTCATAATATTCTATAGTTTAGAAATATTGAACATATTATTGGTCCATAAACATAAAATTCTATCTCCAATTCCCAAGACTCTTCAGCTTTTAGATATAAATTTTTACTGAATAAATTTTTCCTTCTTTCCTAGAATCCCTACTTATTCTGAAACTCAGTTTGAATACCATGAACTATTTTCCTCATTAAGTTTCTCAGATCCTCCTAGTTGCTAACTCTGTCTCCCCTCACTCCTAGCTTTTCTATGTATGTTTTGTTAATTATTCTGTGACTATAAATTTCAAAGAAGGAAGTTGTAAAAGGAATTCCCTCAAATGGCAGTTCTTTAACCAATAAAATCCTATATCTAATTCTATTTCTCTATTCTTAATATATGTACATAGTGCATGTGCTGTCTTCTGAATTCAGGCTCTCTGAGGATGTTATTTTTTATCTTTGTAACCATGGTGATCAACACAATGCCTGACATACAGTAGATGCTTCAGTAGTGCTTGCTGATTAATTTCTATTTGAATCCTCAGATCATTCCTCTGCTGATCAGGTATGACTATAACACCAGGGGGCAGCATTGGATAAGCTCAGCTTTTCAGATCAGCAGCATCCTAGCCATATAGGGAAAGGGCTCTCTTTCCACTTTGTCTTGGATGCTGGAAACAACCTGCCCCTGAGTGTCCTTTGAGCATGAGCTATGTCTCCCTTGGTATCCTGCCACAGTGAATATCTTCATTATAGAGTGGAGATTTGTAAACAGTTTTTAAATCAATTGAAAGAGAAACAGAATCCCAATTTTGGGAAAGAATCAGTATTTTTATGTAATTTATCTAATATACTTATTCTACAACAACCTGAAAAATGCAATAGATAGAATTCTTATTGGAAAAGCCAAGAAAAAGTCAGTGATATTTGTGTGTTTTTCAGCTCAGGGCAGTTTAGGAAAACAAACTGGAAGCTCTGCTGTTACTGGGGACTGGCAGTGGCAAAGCATGGTGGTCATAGCAGTGGAGGGACAGGGAATATCCCAGAATCCAGGTACAGAAGGGAATTGGAAAAGAATACTGGGAGAGGAAGTGGCGAGGAGAAAGATCTCTGGAAAACCCTGAACTAAAACTGGGAGCAGGAATGAGTGCCATCTAGCAGATTTATCACTCATTTCTTAATTTGAAATCATAGATCCAGGTTAAAGAGGAGGGAACATGACCGAGAAAGGGGTCTTAAATGAGAACTGATCACAAAATATATTTCAGAAAGTTATCTAAATGACTCTGGGCATAAAGGCAAATTTAATTCTGTTCTAATCATTAGTCTAGCACAGAAGTCTAGAGTGAGAAAACCAGGGCAGTAGTCCAAGACTAAAGGGGAGCCAGCAGTTTAGTCTCCTTGAACCTGCAGAACCTCTCAGAGAGCTGACTGTGACCGAGACCAAAAACAGTCTATGGAAACTCACCTACACACAAATGGCAACTCCCAAGAATATTATAACCAATTTTCAGAGTTCCCAGGTTAAGGAGGAAATATTGTAAACAGCCCAAAAGAATCAATTCAAACATCATGGAGCCATAGTCAGGATTATACAAGATGTAATCATCTCTACATGAAAGGTGTGGAGAGTTACATTCCCGAGAGCAAAAGAACTAAGATGACAACTATCACCTACCCAGAAAAAAATGGAGTATAATTCTCTAGGAGAGAAAAATGCATTTTCAATGAATTAGAGGTCTTTCAAGCATCCCTGATAAAAATTTCAGAACTGAACAGGAAATTTGACTTTCAGATATATGGCTCAAAAGAAGCATAAAATGATAAACAGAAAAGAAAAATCACAAAGGATTCAATAAGATTAAAATATTTACATTTCTGTATAAGCAAATGATACTTTTAACTCCTAAAGCCTTTTTTGTCATTAGAAGAGTTAGGAGTCTACATAGACAGAAAGTAGGAGTTTGAGATGAATATGATGGGATAGTTATTTTTAAAAAATAAGGGTGAGAAAAAGGAATGCATTGGGAGAAGAGGAAAGGGAAAGGTGGAATGGGATAAATTCTCTGAAATAAAAGAGGCATACAAGAGCTTTTATGGTATAGGGAAAATAGGGATTGTGAACTGATTTACTCCTATTGGAGTTAATTAGCTATTAATCAATTAATTATTCCCAGCAATAAATGATCTAAGACAATTATGAAGAATGTAAGTTGAAAAACTATCCACCTCCAGAAAAAGAATTTGTCAAGGGAAATATATCATGAACAGTTAGTAAAAAAAAAATCAAATACCATAGGATTACATAATATTTACCAGCCACAACTCTAGAAGAAATGAGAGCTTTAGAATATGAAATGTCAGAAGTCAAAGTACCTAAGATTCTAACCAAGAAGGATGTGCCTAGGAAAATGGAATAGGATCCTATTAGTAAAAATGAGTATTTAATGAAATAGAGAATTTTTAAGAATACCTGATGAAGACCCGAGTTAATTAGAAAATATGACATAGAAGCATAAAAATGTAAGTTCAAGAGATAAATCACAAAGAACTAAAAAATGGTTAAGCTATTTCTATTATTACATAGGAGGTTGACACATGTAACCCTTCAGAATTATGAACCAGGTTTCTTAGAGGAAGTCTAACAGAATGGAGAGCCTAAGTAAGATTCTACTATGTTTAAATGATCTGATGAGAACAACGGAAAAGTGGGTATGAGGAATATACTAGAAGTGGCAAAAAGGGAGAGAAAGAATAGGTAAAATTATCTTACATAAAATGGAATCTTCAAGAAATAATTTATATAGTGAAGGGAAATGGGAAACCCTTAAACCTCACTCTCACCAATAATGTTTTATTTTTCTTTCTTAATTTACTTTTTTATTTTTAATAAACATTGCTTTATGAATCATGTTGGGAGAGAAACATCAGAACAAAATAGGAAATCCATGGGAAAAAACAAAAACAAAAATGTATTCCCGATTCTGCTTCTTTTGCTCAGCATCAATTCATGTAAATCTTTTCAGACCTTTCTAAAATCAGTTTGTTCATTATTTTTTATAAAACAACAATAATCTATTATCTTCATATACCACAAGCTATTTGGCTATTCCCCAATTGATGGACATCTATTCATTTTCCAATTCTTTGCTACCATAAAAAGAGCTGCTACAAACATTTTGCACACATGGATCTTTCCCCCTCCTTTATAATTTCCTTGGGATACAGTTCCAGTAGTGGTACTTCTAGATCAAAGGATATATCTAGTTTTAAAGCCCGTTAGGCACAGTTACAGATTGCTGTCTGGCAAGGTTGAATCATTTCACAACTCCACCAATAATGCATTAGTGCTGTAGTTTTCCCATATCCCTTCAACATTTATCATTATTTTTTTCTATCATCTTAGCCAATCTGAGAGGTATGAAGTAATACCTCAGTTATTTTAATTTGCATTTTCAATAGTGATTTAGAGAATTTTCATATGAATATAAATTTTTGTAATTTCATCTGAAAATTCTGTTCATATGCTTTGATCATTTATCAATTGAGGAATGACTTGTATTCTTATAAATTTGACAGAATTCTTTATATAGTTTAGAAAGGAGACCTTTATCAGAAACGCTGGCTGTAAAGATTTATTCCCAACTTTGTACTTACCTTTTTTTTTTTTTGAATTTGTGATCAAAGCTTTCTTTTTATTTTTTTATTATTTTTATTCATTTTTCCAAATTATCCCCTCCCTCCCTCCACTCCCTCCCCCCCGATGGCAGGTAATCCCATACATTTTACATGTGTTACAATATAACCTAGATACAATATATGTGTGTAAATACCTTTTTCTTGTTGCACATTAATTATTAGCTTCCAAAGGTATAAGTAACCTGGGTAGATAGACATGTACTTACCTTTTAATATTGTTTCTGTTGGTTTTGTTTGTGTGAAATCTTTTTAATGTAATGTAATCAAAGTTGTCCATTTTACTTTTCATAATCTTATCTAGTTCTTCTTTGGTCATAAATTTCTCCCTTCTTCAAAGATCTGATAGGAAAATCATCCCTTGCTCTCCTAATTTGTTATGGTATCATCCTTTATGTCCAAATCATTTATCTTATTTTGGTTTGGATTTTGAGATGTAGATCTATGCTGAGTTTCTGACATTATTTTCTAGTTTTCCCAGTAAATTTTGTCAAATAGCGAGTTATTATTCCAGAAGCGGGAGTTTGGGGGGTTATTAAATACTAGATTACCATAGGCCTTTTTTATTGTGTCTTCTGTATGTAATCTATTCCATTGAGCCACTCTTCTATTTCTTAGCCTGTACCAAATGGTTTTGATGACTGCTGCTTTATAATATAGTTTTGGTTTAGTACTGAGAAGTCACCATCCTTTGTACTTTTTTCATTAATTCCCTGGATACTTTTGACCTTCTATAAAATAATTTTTTGCAGTATGATTGTTTTGGCACTGAACAAGAGACCAATTTAGGCAGAATTGCCATTTTAATTGACTCTGCCTACACATGAGCAATTGATATATAAAGTCAGCTCTAAACAAATGAACAAATAAGTGAGAAGAATAATTTTGTAATTTTATTCATATAGCTTTTGGGTTTGTCTTGCAAGGAAGGTAGATGCCCAAATATTTTATTTTGTCTCTAGTTATTTTAAATGAAATTTATCTTTCTATCTCTTGCTGGTGGTCTTTGTTAGTAATATTTAGAAATGCTGATGATCTGTATGGGTTTATTTTATATCCTGCAATTTTGCTAAAGCCTCTAATTTTTTCACATAGGTTTTTAGATAATTCTCTAGAATACTTTAAGTATATCATCATATCATTTGCAAAGAGTGATCATTTTATTTCCTTATTGCCTGTCCTAATTATTTTATTTGTCTTTTCTAATTGCTAAAGCCAACATTTCTAGTACAGTGTTGAATAATAGTGGTGAGAATGGGCATCCTTGTTTCACTCCTGATCTTATTGGGAATGCATTCAACTTCTTTCCATTACAAATAATGCTTATTGCTAGTTTTAGATAGATACTGCTTGTTATTTTAAGGAAAGCACATTTAGGGTCTGTTTCCAAAAATTGTCACTTCTGCTTTCCAAGTATCTATTCTATGTATTTCCCTTTCTTCTTTATAAGTCTAGTGTAAACTCTTCTCACTTCTCCCATGGACTATAGTGATAGCCTTCTGATTCATCTCCTTGCTTCAAGTCACTCTCCTTTTAGATCATATTTAATTCAACTTCCAAGATAATCTTTCTAAAACAGTCTGACCATACTACTTCCACTCAATGAGTTCTAGTGGTTTCCTATCATCTCTGGGATCAAATATGAAATTATGAGATAGACATTTAGTGCTGCACAATCTGTCCCTTTTCTACCTTTCCAGTCTTCTTGCACCTGAATCTCTCATATAGACTTTCCATTCCAAGATCACTGTTCTATTTGCTGGTTCTCAGATGTGTTGCCCTATCTCTTATCTCTGTGACTTTGCACTCATCATTCCCAATCCCTGGAATGTCCTCCCTCTCCTATGCTTCCTAGTTTCACTAACTTGCTTCAAGATTTAACACCCCACTTCTCCCAAGAATCTTTTTCCAGTCATTCTTGCTGTTATTTTCTCTTATCAGAGTCTTTTCATTTTTTTTCCTATCTATATCTTACATATACTAGCTTATTTTCTATTAGAACATGAGCTCCTTAAAGGCAAAGACTGCCTCTCATTATATCTTCAGGGCTTAAAAGTTGCCATGTACATAATAATTAGCTAATAAATGTTTTTTTGACTTAACTTGTCCAAGATCACATGATTTGTTGAGGTAAGTTTGAAGCCAATGTACCAATGAGATTTTGCTATACAATTCCTTTGAAAGTTGTGGGTGGTCTATATTTATTTGTTTTGAATGTACTAAGAACATATCTCTGCCTCTTGTTTTTAATCAAACCTGGAGCCAAGAATCATATTTCCCATGACTTGGCCTACCACATCATTTATCTTTTCTCTTTGTTGCCAGTTTCTATGTTTATGAGACTCCATAATCCTAAGACATGTGCTTTCTTGTATCTCTTTTCTTGAGGTTAAACTGCATTCTGAATGAAGGTCTTCCCATCATTAACAACCAGAAATCACCTACCACCCATCAGACTGGCCAATATCACAAACTGTCTGATATGAATTCAGTTGCAGAGATAACAGTTAAAGGAATTTTTGGAATCTAGAGGAGAAAAATCAGCTCAGAGGCTATTGAGTAGAATCAGTTATCATGGAAAATCCAAATAACATAAATGAAAGGGAATGGACTGAAAAAAATTCTATCTTTCCAGGCACATAAGCATGGAAGTTTTAAACACATAAAATGTACATCTTTATGTATAAAAAGCTAGAGCAGGAAATGGCAAATTATTCCTATGTTTTTACCAAGAAAATTCCAAATGGCATCATAAAGAATCTGACTGAAGTGAAACAATTGAACAACAAACAACACATCTTTAAAAAGTGGATTTTGATTGCTTTCCAAGAAAACAGTTATATTGAAATAAAGTAAAAAGCATGGAAGGGCTGATTGAAAGAGGACATATCAGAAATGAAAGTTGCTACCAGAGAAGCCAGGAATTCTCAATAGACTTCCTTGTTTTGAAGAAATAGACATGGTTAAGACAAAAAATAAAACCACAGTTTAAAGACCTGCTCTGCCCAGTACATGACTTAACACCAGATTGGAGGTAGAGACTCTAAGTTTGATTCTTGGCCTTATCTCCCTTTTACATTTTAAAAATTTAGGCAAGTTACATAAGCCCTGTGGGTCTCAGTTTTCTCATCTCTTAAATAAAGAAAAGGGCAGAGTCGGTTGACCTTTAATCTCTTTTCCCTCCTTTAAATCTGTCTTCTTAACTTATTCCTTTTGGCTGCTGCAGGAAACAGATGAATGCTCTCAGTTGGATTAACATCCTCTGTCTGGTACTTTGTTTATCTCTACCAATACCTTGGAATAGAAATAGAAGGAAAAAGCCATCCAAATAAAATTGCCATCATTTCAAGGTAAATAGGAGCTAAGACAATTGAAAAATATAAACCACATTGTAGGAAGCAAGGAGATATAAAGGGGAAATTGGGCTTTGGAGGCAGATGACCTGACTTTAAATTGGTGAGCTAAAATTCTGCAGGGAAATCTAGTCCAGAATGGATTGGACCTCTAAAGAATGAAAATCTGAAACTAGAAAGAGAAATAATTAAAATGAGGATAAAAAGAAGCAGGTCTAATTGTACTAATGCATAGGAAACTCAGGCAGAGAAGAGTGTGTGTGTGTGTGTGTGTGTGTGTGTGTGTGTGTGTGTGTGTGTGTGTGTGTGTAGAAAATGAGGACCAAAGGCAGGCAGTGAATGATGGATTTATAAGCTGGTCTTGAAAGACTAAAAATGTCACCTAGAATTACCAAGAGTGCTAAAGATCAGAAAGGAAAGAGCCAAGATTACTGAGAGAAGCTAAATATAATAAAAGGGTTCACTTGTTTTAACTATATTGTAGAAATGAAAAAGCTCAAAGAAAGTTGTTTAAGGAGAATAGTGTTATGAATACTGATAATCAAAAAAAGGCATAGCAGTGAAGTGACGGTTATCTCAGTGGGGATAATTTCCTATAGAATGTCAAAGGCACATAGGAAAGGAGAAAAGAGAACAAAGGAGGAACAGCAAGAAGAGAGGAGAGAGGAGGAAGACAAGGGAGAGGAAAGGCAAAGAAAAGAGAGAAGAATAAACAGAGAAGGAAGACAGGCATAATATAGGAGAAAAAAGTAGAAAAGAAAACAGAACAGGGCGGGAGAAAACAGGATGTTTCGTGCATAGGGAGCAGAGAAGGAATGACTGTGGGCAAAAGTAAATTATGAGTGATCTTGAAGTTTGGGCTCTTATTGGTTAGTTCACTTTACCAGTGTACCTGGAATCCACTGAGAAATATACAGGAGCCATTTCTGATAGCAGTTGACTGGAGATTCTTCAAGTGCCAGATTGAGCGCTTTAGATTGAACCCAAAATTCCATGGAACTGCCTTTTGACAACAAGAAAGATTGCACAAGGATTTTCTTTACTGACTTGCCTTCTTTATTTTCTGGTCATTTTCCAACTCTCCAAATAGGAAGTTATAGTAAGCTTTTTCTAGGTTGGAAAAAAAAGCAGTGATTTGCCACCTTGAAAACTCTTCCTGTAATTATCGAAGACCTTAGGAATCTGCCCACCCTTTGTTGGGAAATGAACCATTTCCCCTTTTCCTGGATTTAATTCCATGCAGCAACATTGATTGGCAACTCCCTGGGTTCAAGAAACTTATCCTCAGCCTCCACCTTCTACCTATGATAGCAAGTGGCTTTCTCAAAATACCACTAGCCTCCCATTTCTTTTATTGCTTCTGCCAGGACCCTTAAATTCCCTTTATTTGCAGATCCAGCTGGGAGATAGGCAACCTCTGAGATTCAGGACTATCAATCAGGGGCCAAGAACAATATGGACTGAGCCAGCCGGACTGGGAAATGCATATAAATTCATTGGTCCACCTCCCTCCCAAACTCCAGCCTTCAATATTGTATAATGCAGAATGCTGCTCTCAGATGAAAAAATAACCCCTGTCATCTAGTATTTTGAATGCTAAAGACAAAAGGAGCCCTGCAAGATGTGAATCATCTTCTGAGACCTCTGCATCAAATGTTAAGATCATAAATGGTGCACAATGAAACAATTTCTCTAGCAGGCTGATAAACATGCATGATAAAGAAAACTATACAGAAGGCTTCCTGTCAATTTCTGGAAAGTAGATGCATCGTGTGACCTTTCAGATAAAGAAGAAAAGACCCAAATTTATAGATCTGATTATAAAAATAAAGAAATAGAAAATTGCCTAATGGGGACCACCTGCCATGTAAACTGATGTGAATATTGAAAAGGAATCAGAGTTCCAGATAAATGATGAGGTAACCTCAAGAGTGGAGATCAGAGATAATAAAATAGGCAGTAGGAAATGGAGGGGAAAAATTTAATAGAGAGTTTCTGAATCTTTTGGTTCATGAACGTTCATATCCATTGGAAAGATAGAATAATAGATATTAAGGTCAGAGGAATACCATTACCTTCTCTTGGATAATCTTCTCTTGGTTCAATATATGGTCGATTTTTTTTATCAGGAACTGAATTTACCTAAAATGCTACTAAAATAATACTGTTAAATACTGAAGGTCATTCTAGCCAAATGTGGAAAACAAAAGATAGATGCTTCTTTGAGCCCCATACCATGTTCATTTTCTTTTGTGTGTATTTGTGTTTTGATTATGCAGGTCTACTACCAAGAGAAGGTGGGGGGGAAAATCTCATTAATTCAAGACATGAAAGACCTTGGGAAAATGAATATTGAATTAAAAGGATTTTCAATTTTTGTAGATGAATCTGAATTTTTATTAAAAAGTCAATATACCCATTGATCCATCCATCCATTTTTATAAAATCTAGCTATTACACATCTATACTCTGGATGTTAGAAACGTAAAGCGTCATGGACTCAGTTTTTTTTCTTTTTTTTCCTCTAATTTTTTTATTAGTTTGATAATTATAATTTTTGACAGTATATATGCATGAGTAATTTTTTATAACATTATCCCTTGTATCCATTTTTCCCTCCCTCTATTCCCTCCCCTAGAGGACAAGCAATCCTATACATTTTACATATGTTACCGTATAACCTAGATACAATATATGTGTGTAAATCCCATTTTCTTGTTGCACATTAAGTATTGGATTCCGAAGGTATAAGTAACCTGTGTAGATAGAAAGTAGTGCTCACAGTTCACATTCACTTCCCAGTGTTCCTTCTCTGGGTATAGTTATTTCTGTCCATCATTGATCAACTGGAAGTGAGTTGGATCTTCTTTCTTTATGTTGAAGATATCCACTTCCATCAGAATACATCCTCATACAGTATTGTTGTGGAAGTGTACAGCGATCTTCTGGTTCTGCTCATTTCACTCAGCATCAGTTCATGTAAGTCTCTCCAAGCCTTTCTGAATTCAATGGACTCAGTTTTTATGTAATTGGAGAGACAAGGCAAATATTCTGAAAAGTGTAAGTGGTGCATAGGTCTTAAAAATCACTCAGATCTTAAGGGCAGTTGGGTTACACAGTGTTTAGAACACTGGGCTTGAAATCAAGAAGATTGGGATTCAAATGTAGCCTCATACAGCAACTTTATGATTCTGGACAAGCACAATCTCTGTGGGCTTGTTTCCTCATCTGCAAAATGGGCCTAATAATAACATGTGCCTCCCAGAATTATTGTGAGGATAAGATGAGAAAATATTTGTAAAGCACTTAGCTCAGAAACTGGCATGTAGAAGCTGCTATATAAAGTTAACTATTGTTATTATTAATTATTGATATTATCTTTATCACTAGCTTGGCTTTCAAAACCTTGTACTTTGTTAACTTCCAATCTAGCAACTGCCAGAGTTCTCACCAAATCCATTGATCAAGCTACAGTCCCATAACTTGGGATATTCAAAGGAGCAAAGAATTAAATTAGAAGAGATCACAGACATCATTTGATCTAATCTGATTTTACAGATGAAGAAACTAAACTGCGAAGGTCTGGTCTAGCTCCTCTTGTCAGGATAAGCAAAAGTCCTTGCCCCACGTGTGGACGCCAATTGTAGCGAGCTGTCGTCTCTAGAAGCTGCTGGATCGCTCTCTGGGAAGAGATCTGCTGTGTCTACTCAAATCTCTCAGACAGATTCTTCTTCCTGTAGTGAACCGTTGTCTCCAGGTAGTTGCTGTTAACTCTTGTCCAAAGAAGTGACTTCCCTTCCTGCAGAGAGCCCCGTCAAGCCTGATGCAATGCAGAGTCTTTCTCTTGAATCCTGGCTCTGAATCTCCTCCAGCTCTTATCCTTCTCCAGGCCGATCTGCTCTCTGCGCCCAGTGCTCTCTCTTTTATTCTCCCAGAGAATGGGCGTGGGATAATGCAAGGGCTTCTGGGAAGAACCACCCCAGCCAATGAGCTTGCCCCCTCTATCAAGTCAACCTGAGTTCTCACCTTGTAATTGTCCAGAAAACCTGAATTCTCACCTTGTCACCCTCCAGACAACCTGAGTTCTCACTTAGTAATCCTAACATCTCCCCCTTTCTTTTGATTTAGAACATAGGACAGTCATGACCTTGAAACATAAATCCATCAATATGGGAAGTATTACAGATAATTACATAAATGACCTTGAAACATAAATCCATCAATATGGGAAGTATTACAGATAATTACATGAATTACATAAGCACATAGTAACATAGTAACATAACACATGCTAGAAGTATATAACATAATCATAATCAAATAATCATAAATTGAAAATTTATAAATGTCCATAAGTCCATTGTCCATTATTCTCATCTTGTGTGAGGAAGTCCAATGATTCCTGCTGGTTTTTAAAGTTCTTTAACAGTCTTCTTATTATCCATGCTCTTTCAGTGTCAGATGTTTCTTAGATCTTCTCCTTTATTTTGAGGTCTTTCTCTTTTTCTGTCTCTCTCTGGTGGACAAGGCGAATATGACTCGTTGGCACCCATCTGATTCCTTCTCCTGCTGAAGAAATACAAGCAAACCCTCTCCCCCAGGCAGTTAACCTATCTAATTTCCTTCTATTTACCACTTTCTAAATCTCTTCTCATCATCTGACAATTACATTGGAATTGTTTGCACTGGATACAGTCCTGTTGGTTTAAAAGGCCTGTATTCTCCCCAAGTGTAATCCATTTTTGCAATCTGATTGCCTTTTGGCTCACTTATCAGGTAATCCCTTTCTGCCATGTGATTGCTTCTCTGCTGAATGATTAAATCAGAGTCCTGGCCTTCTAAAGGTTCTTTGGGTGTAACATCAGCTGCCATCATGCCCCAAGTCTTTTTTGCCTGGGGCCCTGGATCTGGGCCCCTCATCCCATTTCCCTGAATTATTCTACACTCTGATGCCCAATGGAGTCCTCTGTTGCATTTTGGACATGGGGTTTTAGGTCTTCTTTCACCCTGTCTTCTCACTGTATCTCCATACCTACACTGAGCTCTTAGATGTCCAATTTTTCCACATTGAAAACATCGCCGAGTTTCTCTAGAAGGCCCTTGCCAGGAGGGACCCTGTCTTTCCACATTCATCATTGTCCGGGTGTAAAAAGCATTTGTTTCCACTGTAGCACAGCGTCTTATGATCTCCTCTAAAGGAGCATCTTTGTCTAATCCCCATATAATTCTTTTGCAAATCTCGTTGGCATTTTCCTTAGCCAGATGTCTGGTCATTATTTCTGTAGCTGAATTTTCTCCAATAGTTCTTTTGACAGCAGTTTGCAAACATCCCACAAAATCTGCAAAAGGTTCATTGGGACCTTGCTGTATTTTAGTGAAAGCCTCTCCACGATCTTTCTGTCCAGGAAGGACACCCCAAGCTTTTATTGCAGCCTTAGCAATTTGTTCATATATTGTCATGGTATAATTAATCTGTTCCGAATTCTCTCCATACTGACCTTCACCAGCTAAGTGCTCAAAAGTGAATTGTGTGTTAACTCCTATTTCCAAATTGTATCTGACTTGAATTTTACATAATTCATGAAATTCTGCAAGCCATAATAAATTTTCTCCAGGTTCCAGACATGTCCTTGCTATGGATTTCCAATCATTCGGGGTTAGGACTTCATAAGACAAACCATCTAGTAACATTTTGACATAAGCTGATGTAGCCCCATAAAGGGTACAACCTTTTTTCAAATCCTTAATTTTATTCAAATCTAAAGGTGCATATCTTCTCCTTTTTTTACCTACAGAATCAGTATTTTCAATCACAGGATATGCATGTATAAAATCACTTATATCCTGTCCTTCTCTCTTAGCTTTAACCAATGCTTTTTCTAATCTTGTCATAGGCTTAGGCTGCTTCACAGGCAATTCTGTTTGTGTTTCTGCCTCTTCCTCTCCTCCTTCTTGCTCCACCCATGAAGGGTTAATTGAGGGAGGAGATGGGAGGTGCTCCTGTTGCTGTTGCTCAGAATTGTACTTAACTTCATTGTTATCTGATTCATCCTTTTCACTTAGTTTAGTTGACACTTCCCCATTTTGCTCCTTCATCTCTTCCTTTAGAATAACATTGTTTAAAGCCAATTGGATTACATTGTATATATGAATTGTATCTTTGGAAATTGAGTTTGGCCTGGAATTGTAGTGTTCACCTAATTGCTTTCCTACTAATTCCCATTCATCTGGATCCAATTCTTCTTCCAGAGAAAAAGAAGGACATATAACCTTCACAGTTCTTAAAAGTTCACTAATCTCCTCTAAAATTATAATCAAGCCTTGGCTTTTCATAACCTTGATGATGCTCTCTAAACATTTTCCTTGAACAGAAGGTGTTTGCCCCATTTCACTATAAGAGATTCCTGGTTTAGCCCTTAACAAGTTAACTTCCTTATTTATCTATTAGCACGCTCACTTAATCTTTAACAAAGTTTCCTCGTTACTCACGGTTCTGGGTCAGAGAGACTGAGATCTGGATGGGAGGCTTTTCCACTGGAATCAGGACTGTGTCTGTCCCTGTTCGGGCGCAAAATTGCGAAGGTCTGGTCTAGCTCCTCTTGTCAGGATAAGCAAAAGTCCTTGCCCCACGTGTGGACGCCAATTGTAGCGAGCTGTCGTCTCTAGAAGCTGCTGGATCGCTCTCTGGGAAGAGATCTGCTGTGTCTACTCAAATCTCTCAGACAGATTCTTCTTCCTGTAGTGAACCGTTGTCTCCAGGTAGTTGCTGTTAACTCTTGTCCAAAGAAGTGACTTCCCTTCCTGCAGAGAGCCCCGTCAAGCCTGATGCAATGCAGAGTCTCTCTTGAATCCTGGCTCTGAATCTCCTCCAGCTCTTATCCTTCTCCAGGCCGATCTGCTCTCTGCGCCCAGTGCTCTCTCTTTTATTCTCCCAGAGAATGGGCGTGGGATAATGCAAGGGCTTCTGGGAAGAACCACCCCAGCCAATGAGCTTGCCCCCTCTATCAAGTCAACCTGAGTTCTCACCTTGTAATTGTCCAGAAAACCTGAATTCTCACCTTGTCACCCTCCAGACAACCTGAGTTCTCACTTAGTAATCCTAACACTAAACCTATAGAAATAAGATGATTCTAGATTTAAATCTAGGTCCTCTGACTCTAGATTTTTATATTACATAACTTTCCTTTTGGATCCTCTATGCTTAGCACAGTACTTGGCATAGAGTAAGTGCTTAATAAATGCTTGATGCCTTCTTGACTCCCTTTACCACTGTTTGTTGAATTTTTATCCTTAGAGAAATATCTCCAATCAAGCCAATGTGATGGTGGTGTTTGTACAAAGTAGGCACTTAATAGACTGTTGTTGTTGTTGTTGTTTGGCATTAGGGAGGTGAAGCCAGAACACACAACTGAATTCAAAAAATTAAATGGGGGCAACTAGGTGGTACAGTGGATAGAGTACCAACCCTGAAGTCAGGAAGACCAGAGTTCAAATCTGGTCTCAGACACTTAGCACTTCCTAGCTGTGGGAGCCTGGGCAAGTCAAGCCCAATTGCCTCAGCAAAAATAAATAAATTAATAAATAAAATAAATGAAGGAAGGAAGGGAGGGAGGAAGAAAGGGAAGAAGGGAGGGAGAGAGGAAGTGAGGGAAGAAGGAAGGAAGGGAGGGAGAGGGAAAGGAAGAGAGGGAGGAAGAAAAGGAGGAAAGAATTGTGCCGCCCAATTGACCAGTTTCTTCTCCACCGATACCCGAGTACGGTGGCCATATATAGACGAGGATGATTGAAGGCAAGTCTGGCTGCAGTGAGAGCCATTAAGTGGATGATTGAAGTTTAGATCATATGGTTTCAAGTTAGAAAGGCTATTAAGAGATTACCACTAAACTCATTTTATCAAGGCAAGTGTGTTCTTCTAAGAGAAAATAGAAAATCTTGGTGTCCTGGGAAGAATTCCCCATAAGTAGCCTGGGTACCTCTCCTGCCCCTGTTCCTGCCTCTTTTCAGAGATATGACCTTGAGAAAGTCCTTCCTCAGTGTCCCCTGAGCAGCCTCACAAAGTGCCAGGCTGCAGAGAGATCCGAGTTCCCCCATTCAAGATATTGGAAGATCTGCTCAAAAGGAAACTTTCCTCTCTTTTTTAGGTAATGAGGATCACAAAAAGTTATTTAGGGATTCTTTTCTGCATCTCATCTGCCCCCTCTATTTGAGACATGTCATACCTGAGAGAGCCAATTGGTACAGAATGTCTAGTGCTGGATTTGGATCAGAAAGACAAATAAATTCAAATCCCACCTAAAACACTTACTTCACCATATAATCCTGGTCAAATCTTAACTTTTCTCCGACTTGATCTCTGAAATATTATGAGACTAAATGAGGCTAATGTCAGCTACAATGGTGATGTCTGGTTTTTACTGAGAACTTTGTGTTCAAGTCAGAGACAAGATTGGGACCCAGATGGTCTTAGTTCAAGACCTGCACTTCCCCAAGAGAGACCAGGAAGCCAGGAGCTCCTGACTCCACAGTCACCAATCTAAAGTTGAATAGGGCTTAGATTGTCAGGGGGAACAAGTCAGGTTGGGCATTCTGATGGAAGAACAACATTCACAAAGGTGGAAGGAAAAAAGTATATATATATATATATATATATATATATATATATACACACACACATATATATATTGTATATTTGAAAAAGGATGAAAGTGTTTCTAGAAATAAGCATTACTAATTGAAAGTGGGAGAGATTCAGGTGAAAGGGTTGGAAGCAGATCCTAGAGACTCCTATACATCAGAGCTAGAAGTTGGAGGATTATATTTTTTTTGGTATATTACAGTGCTCTGGGCTTAATAAATGGCTAGTGGTTGGTAATCATTCTGTAAGAAACATGGAGCAAATAGACATTAGGGATAGGCTTTCAAATCCAATGGTGGAACTCTCAGGCACTGCTGAGACTCACTGATGTCTCAGTGAGAAAGAAAGAAAAAAACAAAAACCAAGAAAAGTATGTGCTTCTCTAGGACACTGCCATTGATGTGCTTGTTTTTAAACCCCTCCGGACTGTGATCTTCAACAATATCTTATCTCAACCTGAAAACTCTTCATGCAGGATTTGTCATACAGCAGCCACTGCAGAAATATTTGAAATTAACTCAATACCTATTTGAATTCATTCAAGGGAGAATTGAACTCAATGAGTTTAACTCCCAATAAAACATTTTCCAGTACTATACCACATGTAAGGCTGGCAGTGACTAGTACCATACAACTGCTACTAGTATTATTACTGCCACCAGTGCAACAACCATCACCACTACTTCTATCCCTGCTCCTGCCATTGCTTCTGTTCCTGCTGCTACTACAGTGGCTGCTAGAGCTGCTGCTGCTGCTACTACCATTTCTATGACTACTTCTGCTGCTAATATTCCTGCTGCTATTACTACTACTACTACTATTGAATATCATACATATAGCACTTTAAAGTTTGCAAAACTTTTATTTTATCCTCATAATAACCTTGAGAATTGGATTCTATTACCAGGTTCAGCTAAGGAAAATGGTTGAAGTGAGGTTAGATGATTTGCCTAAGGTCATACAATGACTGGGGCAGGATCTGAACATAGATCTTCCGGAAAGTAGCATATCTACTACAAGGCAACAGATAAGTAATGCACATATGATATAATTTCAAGAGTAAGAAAGTATTACCACTTGCAAAGAGGAGAGGAGAAAAGATCTATCTTAAGAGAGATTACCTGAGCTGTGTCTTGAAGGGATTCCAAGCTAGTCTCTGAAGTATATTGTTAGCCTTTTTGAGATGATAAATTTAAAAAGAATTTTGCTTAACTTTTCTTGCCGAGGACTGTTGCATTGTATATACGACTGGCCATCTCAATCTCAATGCCAGTTGTCAGTGACATCCAAGGGATAACCTTCAGTTGAGAAGGTTTCTTATAAGAGAATGAGAGTCTTCCCAAGAAGGAATAACAGATAGCATGAATCTATCTTGAATAGCTTGGATAATTTGGATTATCCATTTGGATAATAAATAAGAAGATATTTTTAATTGCTTAACTTTTTTCCCATAATCTTGTTTTTCTTAGATGGTTTTTACTTTTATTTTTTAGTTTTAGACTTAAAGGAGAACAAAAGAGCATTTCTATAGTGAATATGGCAGATATTGCAAAGACACCAACACAAAAGAGGGAGCAAGTCTACATAAAGGAGCTGGTATTCTAAGAGGTGGGAAACAAGCTACATAGAAACATATCAGGAAAGGGAATTTTGGTCTGGAGAGTCATGAGGACAGTGAATTGAACTGTAAGGCAAATGGTGGTTAATAGTAGAGTTGATAATATATAGGACAGGGAAATGAAAAAGCCAGAGTAAAGAAATATGCTCAGGTCTGTGGTGCTGAGACATGACCCAGAATAAGAAGGAACCAGCACTTGTGAGTGCAGAAACAGTAGGGTAGGGGCATTGCTGTCTGTGGGCACTTGCTGGAGGATGGAGTTCTTGGTAAGAGTAGAGAGCTGAAGGGAAGCTTGAGGCATCATCCTCCCACACCATGATTAGAGGAGCTGAGGGATGAGACACCCTAACAGTGTTTGAGGGTCAAAGGTTTTTTGAAAGAACTTGCAGTCCCAGTCTTCAAGTTGAGGTTTGGCAAAAAGGGTTTATTGAAATTGAGCAGTTCTCAGTGGACTAGATCCTGATTAGGAAGATAGTGGTGAGTTGAGAGACAGAGTTCAATTTGATTTAGTCTTCTATGGCCTGGGACTAGAGATCATTCTCTGGATGAATTGGAGGTGGAGGTCTAGGGAATAATCTCCAGGTCAATTATGGGTAGTGTTTATTCCCAAGGCCAGAAACTAAAGAATTGAGGGTGGGAATTATTTTAGGAGTTTCTGGAGGCCAAGTAAACTGCGTGAGTTGTGAACCAAAATCAGGAGATTAAAGGTTTTCTGACCCAGGCCCCCCACAAAGATCAGAGGACCAAAGAGTCCTATTACATCACTTTTACTAATACCTATTATTAAAAAAAAATGATCCAGCAAAGAAGAAAGAATCCCACCATTGAAACACATTATGAGAATAGGGAAGACCAGGATTCATCTTCACAGGAAGACATTAAAAAAAAAAAAAAAAAAAAAAAAGTAACATGAAATGGTTCTCTGTCTGGAGAGAATTTATAGAAGAACTTAAAAAATAATTTAAAAATCAAATGAAACAGGGCAGCTAGGTGTCACAGTAGATAGAGCACCAATCTAGAGTCAGGAGGACCTGAATTCAAATTTGGTCTCAGACACTAAATACTTCCTAGCTGTGTGTGACCCTGGGCAAGTCACTTAGTCACTTAACTCCAATTGTCTCAAAAAAAAAACAAGAGACACTGAGGAAAAACTAAGAAAAATAAAAATGATCTAAGAAAAACAAGAAGATAATAACCAAAGTTAATCAATTAGAAAATTGGTTACAGAGTCTCAAAGATGAAAACAACTCTTTGAAAATTAGATTTGGTCAAGGGGAAGCTAGTGAAGCTATCAGAGACCAAGAAATAGCAAAACAGATTATAAAAAATGAGAAAATAGAACAAAATGTTCTATAAAATGAGAGGACTCGAGTAGGTATCTGTGGGGTGTCCCTTTCAATTCTAGATCTAGAATCTTATGATCTTCTGAATGAGAGTGGGACCATGACTAGAGGAGCCACTGGAAGAAAATCCAGGTAAAAGGATCATGGAAAGTTTCCCAAAAGGTGATATATTTGAACTTTCTATGCAAATTCTCTTCTCTTATGTCCATTTGATATCATGGTCTGTTTGAAACATGGGGATTCTATAATGGTTAGAAATATTTTGGGTTAAAAGGGAAGGAGGAGATTTAAAAAGTACCTGGATGGATTCTCAGAAGTAGAGTTAGGTTAAAAGCATTCCCTGCCTCCAGGCCCAAGCCCAGTGGAGATGATGGGGTAGGTGGTAGCTAGGTAGAGTGGGCATTGACAAGAGAGAGCCTGAAGTACTGTAACAATATGGAAGCCAAGCTACTCCTTGAAGGAAGCAGGAAGGAGCACTGATTGGATGACCTTTTTAAGTGGACCTTTTGATTTCTAGTAGATCTTTTCTTATCTTAACAAGGCCTCCATTGCAGTAGGCCCTGGTTGAATTCCTAGTTCAATTCCTGACAAACACCATAGGTAGTGTATCCAATCAGAGTCCAGGTTGTGATGTTAATACCTGGGGTTATTTTTCCCTAGGAAAAGATCTATTGGTCCAATAATTCCTTGCTAAACTCTTCCTTAGGAATTTGGCCCATCTTATGGCATAGCAGATTTATTAAAACCTCTTGCCATGCCTTGTGGCATCTTTCTCCTTGTTAACCAATTCCTTAGCTCATCAATCAAATGTGTAATCCCCCAATTCTTTGCAGGTTCGTTAGGATTTAGACTGCCTAATGGCATTCTCTCCTTGGTTCATGGCAAATTCCACTATGGAACTTTGATTCCCAGGCTGCCCTTGTTAATGGCTAACTCCCTTTTAGAATTTAGTATGCCAGTCAATGATGTAATAATAAAATCTTTGCCTGCTTGATTTCTAGAAAGCCTAAGCCTACCCAACACTGGCCCCAAATCCCAATATAATTTTTAGGCTCCAAACACCCTCTCCCCTATATTTGGTGACAAACCCATCACTTGTTGGTTCTGTACAGGAAGTATTTGCATGTCAGTAATGGCAGGAGGACTGATCACTGGCACTTAAGTCAAATTCTGCTACTTGCTTCCTGTCTGAACTTGGACAAGTCATTTATCTCTGTGAAAGTTAATAAAATGAGATGATTAGATTAAGGAGGCTTTAAGCTCACAGTCCCAGTAAAAATTAGTCTTTAATCTAAAGCCATATGGGACAATGAATCTCCATAGATGTGTTTTTGAAACTCTCAATTCTTAGGTTCTTGCCTACTTTGCTTTGATTCCACTTAAGGTATCTATTAAATTTCCAAGTTTTTTCAAGGTGAGTCTGGCACACTTTTTTTTCCTCCAGCCATTTCTAAAACAGCAATTGGAGGGCTAGGGTTTCAGTATCCTTTAGTACTAGTTGTCAAAAAGGATACTGGAGGACCCTAGAAGAAAATGTGCTTCTCCCTTTCCCTCCAGGAAATGAATGTTCCATGAATAACAACTGTATATGCAAATAACCCATTGGGGAGTCTAATCCATCAGATTATTTTATAATTAGTATGACAATAGGATTGATATTGATGCTAATGTCCTGGTCTCTGGAGTGACTGTGAATTCTCTTTGTTCTTATTGGTTAAAGGCTACCCTGGGAAACAAACATTTGGAATATGAACCTGGGAGAGAGTAGATGTAGAAGCCCTGTATGCTTGTTTGTAAATGAATTTTTTAATGCTAGTTACCCAACAACACTCTCAGGGTAGAGATGCCTTCCTATTTTATTGTAAGAGCCCTTTAAATGGGCAGCACCATAGTGCATCGGGAGATTGAGGCCCCAAAGTAATTTCTGTGGATATTAGGACTGCCTTGTAGGTGGGATCCTGTTCATTTTGAGATAGCTTCGTAATGGGTGACTCTCTCGCTGATTGGCTGTGTGTGTGACCTCACAGGCCCTTTATAAGCCCACTGCAGGCAGCAGTTGCTCTCTTTAACCTGGCGCTCTTCACCCTGGCTCCCTAGCCTGGGTGGCCAAGCCAAGATGGGTAGCCAAAAGAGGTAAGGATTTTGGTAGTGAACACGTGGGTCTTCTGACCAGGTGTTCACTCGGGAACCAACAAGTCAGGGCATCAGTCAGGGCATTATGTGAGTAGGTATAATAAAGGCTTTTAAGATTACACGTGGCTGTTCTTGAGTGCGCTACCGGTTATTAAGCTATAGATTCAAGAGATTGTGGCCAGAGACCTTTGAAGGCCTCAGAGGAGGTGAGCCGGGTAGAGTTCACACTGCAAAGGACAGTGGTCAAAGGTACTCTGGTGGGTCTAGGACAGACTAGTAATAGTAACTGCCAGGAGAGCACGTTACATTTTATATTTTTGCCCACTTCAATGTCTTCAGGACAAGTACCTCTCCTTTGATTCCAGTTGTGAGACCGAGATCAAGAAAAAAATAAGGAAAAAAAATAGGAAGAATAAAAGATAGGGGAAAATCATGCTGCTAAATTACAGAGCAATTATGGGAGATCTGAGTCACGGGATTGGGTGAAGCAATTAGAAAATCAAAATACCCCAGTGGCTGAATAAATGGTGATTTGTTATAAGATTATGTTTAACTGAAAGGAGATATATGCACCCTTGGAAAGATACCCCCCCACCCCCAATGCAATTAGCTGTATCTAATTACAAGCTGTACAGTGAATTCTGTTCATCAAATGTGGGAGCAGAGACTTCACTCCTGTTTCTTCAGATGGAAAATAGTCTATCCTATCCCCCCAAAGGAATGACATATTCATGCATCTCAATGAGGCATTTTTAAAATTCGCTGGATGCATCATAAATTCAGACCTTGGCTATCATTTGTAGAATCTGCTTTCTGGGGAAATCCTAGAACTTTTGATCCATCTAATAACACTCTTCCATGATATTGCAGGTGAAGGTAATAAAAGGTTGTGAATGATGTTGCCATTTCACGTGTTTACACTGTGAAACTGAGAATAATAATAGCTTATTTTGCATACCACCTTGCAGTTACAAAATCCTTTACATTCCATCTCATTCAAATCTCCTGATCATATCTGAAAGTGCTAGTGCAGGGATTATTGTCCCCATTTTATAGGGAAGAAAACTGAAACTTACAGAAACATTTTAGTGAAAGAACATGGAAATTGAAGTCAGAAGAAACTCCAGTTGTTTATTCAATTGATTGTAAGATTTTTAGTAGATTTTGTAAACTTCTTGAGGGCAGGTTGGCAAGATGGACAGAATGCTGGACTTGCAATCAGAAAGACCCAAATTCTAAATCCTGCCTCAGATATATACTAACTATATATTTGGGAAGATCAAGCAACCTGTAAGTTTCAGTTCCTCATCTGTCAAATAAGTGATTGCATTGGATGGCCTCTAAGATCTCTTCCAGCATTCTATGATCCTATTACTAATTTCAGTTTTGCTTCTATATCCATAGTACCCAGCACAGTGCCTAAAGCAGAGGAACAGAAATTAACAACTAGAAGAAACTTTAAAAATCGTCGAGGAAAAAGACAATAAAGAAAAGACAGCCAACACTCCAATTTTACAAAGAGAAAAACAGATTCAGATCAACTTGTCCAAAATCCCATTAAGTTCAGATGTCAGAGATGGATTCTGAGGTTTTCTCCAGCTTTAGATCCTTTCCATTCTACTATGCTGCCCCTCTAAAACTAAAAAGAGCTGTGTTTGAATTTATGAAGAAAGTTTGGGTGGTCTTAACATATAAATAGAAGGGAGGAATTAATGTCAGTCCTACTGAATCACATTTTTTGGTAATTACCAAACAGTAATCAGTATTAAAGTATATTCACATGGACAAATTTCTGTCTGAGGTATAGGTAAGAGTTCCAGTGTGACAAAATGGACAGAGAAGTGGTTTTATGGTCAAAGACCTGAGGTCAAGTGCTGCCTCTTACATATACTATGCTCTGTTTTCTTTAAACATAAAGAACAGATACAAGTCTCATTTTCCATAGAGATACCTTGAAGAATCATTTTCAGCCACATATCATTCGGTATAATCAAACTATCATCCCCATTCATGGAGATTTAATACTAGACAATGAGTACCCTTCTTGCTTTTCTTCCCTTTCCAATTAATTGGGATCAGTTATGAGACATAGCAAAGGTTTCAAGTTTCAGCTTGATCCTCACTGTTTCATGCCTGGAACACCCAAGAATCTGGGTCAGCTCTGACAGTACAAACAAAGGCCAATGGAGTAGCTGGGTAACTAGCCTTCCATCATTTCACGGGAAGCTCATTTGCTCTTTGTGGCTGCCAACAGGGACTGAGTCTGGGTCATTCTGCAGAATCTGATTCTTCAGGCAAAAGGCCAGATTCTAAATCAATTACTTCAGACACATTCTCCCCAAGTAGCAAAAAAAAAAAAAAAAAAAAAAAAAAAAAAAAAAAAAAAAAAGTGACACTGGCCTTTTTCATCCAATCCTTGGCAGGATGATGCTTGCCCAGCCCAAGAAACATTATATATTTCCAAAGAATCCTTTTATTTGGCCAGCCAGCAGCTGTGGCCTTAGGTATTAGTTATGCTGTTAGGAATGAGTTGTGGAGGAAAGTGGGGGTGAGGAAGGAAGAAGAAATAAGGATACACAGTTTTAAATAAGATCAGCTACATTATCCCTGAAGACTTTTTTTTTTAGGTGTCAAAAGACATATTGGAAATGCAACATTAAAAAAATGTGACATGGGAGCAAGGGTGAGATGGGGAGTTATCAGTTAAATAACCATCCCTGTAGAGATAAGAAAAGGAGGAGGAATTTTTCTCTCTTTTTTTCCCTCTTTTCTTTTCAAAAAAAAAAAATCATCTTATTGAAACTTTATCTTCATTATCACACTTTCCACCTCCCTCTTTAAAAAAGAATACTCTTGTATCAAATTATTAAAAAAAAAACTCATAAAACAATTAAGCAAAACTACCTCACATAGAAGGCTTATCTGATAATTTTCTGATGCAGAAAATCTCTTCTTCTCTTCTAATAATGGGGAAGAATATTTAATTCTCTCTTTTCCAGCATTTCATTGGTTCCTTTTTTCACAATGTTTAGAATTCTTTATAAGAATTGAGACTTTTTCTTTGTTTAAAGAAAATTCCATAATGATCCAGTTTAGAATCTCATTATTGTAAACCTTTGCATGTTACTTAATCTTTTATGGCCCCAGTTTGACCTCTATTAGGAAAATAATGATTTAAGTAGAAACACCAGCATGTGTAAAGGGATTTGCTTTAAGTCCAACCCACAGTCTAGCCAATATTTCCCTGTTCTACCTGCAGAATTTGATCACAGAGTATATCCTTAGGCTTCAGTAATCCTATCCCAATTAACTGCTTCTAATGACTTCTGACTATGATATATCTCCACCATCTTTCCATATATATTGTCTCTCCCCACTTACTCTCCCATTAGAATATGAGTTCCTTGAGAATTTCTTGCTTTCCTATTCATAACCCCAAGACATGGTACTTTGGTATTTTGCATATAATAAATACTTAATGGACTAGCTCTCTAGAGGATCTCAGTGCCAGCCCAGTCTTTGATCTTAGAAGAGGAGTGATGGTCAGTGTGGATGGTCAAACATGGAATCCATTTATTACAAATTCTCTCAGCCTTATATACTCTAATACCCTTACATATCTATAGCAGACTGTGAGTTAACTATATACTGTGAATGCAGGTCTATATAGACAACTTGCTATTGTGTGTAGATGTCTCTTTGCCACTTGGTATCACTCTGTGTTAATTACAACACAGATTGTCATGCCCTGTGACTTCTCAGGGGAGGCAAGAGCCCTTAGGGGAGAATAATGAGTCAAACCAAACAATGATAGTAAGGGTTCCTTTTACTGAACTAAAGGGTCTTATACCTCACCCAGAGTTCCTGACTATCTTTAGTCCTCTATACTTAATAAATGCTTTTTAATTCATTTAGTCAGTGGAAACTAAGAAATTAAAAGGGTCCTTGACTTAGGCCCATTTTTTAGGATAATTCTTAATCTACATTACAATGTAGATTTTCTGAATTTGGAACTCAACATATTCCTGTATGAACGGAAATCACACGGTTGATAATCAAATTAGTTCTAGCCTCAGCCTGGCTCATGTTGCTTCCTATGATTCTCTTTACAGCCTATTCATAATAGATACTGTTCTCCATGTGAAACTTTTCTGAAAGTAGAAAATTAGCCTTATAACTCAAACCTGTCAGATATAATATCCTTTTTTTTTTTAATGGGGGTGGGGGTAGGAACAAGATGATGGAAAAAATGCAGAGACTCACCTGAACTGTCACCAAAATCTTTTCAAAACTTTTAAAATTATGCCTGGAGCAACAGAATCCATAAAAGGAAAGGGTGAAGCAATTTTGTAATCCAACTCAACCCAGAAGGTCAAGAGGAAAGGTCTGTCTATTCATAGTGTAATAGTCCAGAGCAGGTTGAACCCCAGCTCTGGTTCTTCTTGTAATTTTTACCCCACGTTCAGGTGCTATATGTTGGAATACATAGGAGAGCTGTTGGAATACCCGGGAGCCACCCGACAGTGGCTGGAGATCCAACCCAGAATAGATCTCTTCTTGTGAAGAGGATGACGCAAGGGGGCTGAGAAACCATTGCTATTCTCTGATATCTTACTGAGAGGCTGTTGCATTGTGTGACCTCTCTCCTCTTCCTTCTGCCCCCAATTTATTTCATTCCAAGTCTGCAACACCAGTGTCAGCAAAGGCTGCCCTGCAACTCCTTCAGATGTTATGACCCACAACTGTGGAGGCTTTCGGAGAATCGACCTGTCCCTTAACAATTCCCCATCTTTTGCTGTTATTCCCACTCCCCCACACACAGCATGGTACACATGCACCCAGCATGGTATGCACACTAAGGAATGCAAGCAGCACCATCACTTCTGGATAATTGTAGCATGTGGTGATCAAGGCAAACTTTCAAATGGAGAAGAGGATTGTAGTCAGAACAGGCATTTAAGTTTCTCATCAGTTTCCTGGCTTGGTCCTTTGATGTGTTGGCCCATTTAATTACCCTGAATAAAAAAGTCTTATCAGGGTTCTTCTTCCTTAACTCTGGAAGGAAAAAGTGTCTAGGTAACTCATAGACCACAGCATAGACCAAGAGAATAGTAACCTCTAAGTTTCCCAGAATTACTTGTGAAACAATTGTCCTCCAAAAAACATGAGTCTTGAGACAGTGCCTGTATTCGTCCAAAAGCAGAACTCCACTTTAGTACAGAGTTAAGTAAAGAAATAGATTGGAAAAGAATAATCAAACAGAAAAAAAAGGATACTGACTATAGAAAAATACTGTGGTAAAAGAGAAGGTCAGAATACAAAGTGCAAAGAAGACAATAAAGTCAGAACTGCTACAACTAAAACCTCTAAGAAAAAATAAGAATTCATCTCAATCCATGGAAGAGTTCAAAAAGGATTGTAAAAATCGAGTAAAAGAGGTAGTGGGAAAGAGACTGATGCAAGAAAATCATGAAAAATGAGTCAGCAATTTGAGAAAGGTGGCACAAAAATATTGAAGGAAATAACATCCTAAAAATTAGAATAGACCAAATGATAAGAGGCTTATAAATCCAATGAAAAAAAAAAAGAATGTCTAGAAAAGCAGAACTGGCAATATGATAAAGGAGATATGAAAGGTTACTGAGGAAAATAATTCCTTAAGAATAAGAATTGGATAAATGAAAGCTAATTACTTTATGAGTCTTCAAGAAACAATTTTTTAAAAAATCAAAAGAATGAAACAAAAGGTGAAATATCTCATCAGAAAAAAGTGACCTAGAAAGTAGACCCCAGGGTGATAACTCAAGAATTATTATACTACATGAAAGTCATGATTAAAAAAATGAAATGACAAATAAAATGAGGTGAGTTGAATATGATCAGATAATTATCTAAAATAATAATAAAAAAATATCATGTGAAAAAGAGGGATGTATTGGGAGAAGGGGAAAGGCAAAGATAGAATGGTTTAAATTATCTCACATAAAAGAGGAGCAACAGAGGTTTTATATTAAAGGAAAAGATGAGGTGGGTGGGGGGAGCATGTGAATCTTACTCTCATTGTAACTAAATTAAAGAGGGAGTAATATACATATTCTGTGGGATATAGATATCTAACGACATACAAGAAACCAGGAAAGAAAAGGGATAAGAGAAAGGCAGAACTGATAAAAGGGATGGCAGATTGGAGAAGATAAAATCAGGAGCAAACCACTTTTAAGAATGAACAAAATGAAGAGAGAAAGTGAGATAGATAGGAGGAAATGAGATTGAAGAAAATGCGGCTAGTGATCATAACTGAAAAATATTACGGCAAATTTCTGTGATATAGACTTCATTTCTCAAATATAGAAACATTTTTAATTGATAAATGATTCAAGGATATGAACAGGTAGTTTGCAGATGAAGTTATCAAAACTATCTATGGTTATATAAATTATGAAATTTTGGTTATATAAAAAGTTATAATTATATGAATCAAAGTCAAAATCACTATTTATTAGAGAAATTCAAATTAAAACAATCTGAGCTATACTTCTCCATTAGATCAGCTAAAGACAGAAAAAGAAAATGAGAAATGTTGAAGAAGATATCAGAAAATTGAGACATTAATGCATTGTTGATGTAATTGTATATTGATTCAACTATTCTGTAGCGCAATTTGGAACTGTGCCCAAAGGGCAATACAACTATGTATATCCTTTGACCAAGCAATACCATTATCTCCTTCCCGCCCCTAGACAGCAAGCAATTCAATATAGGTTAAATATGTACAATGCTGGACAAGAAAAATCAGATCAAAAGGGAAAAAAATGAAGAAAAGAAAATCAAGGAAACAACAAAAAAGGTTAAATTACTATGCTTTGATCTATATTCATTTTCCATCTATCTTTGGATGTGAACATCTTTTTGGAATAGCTTTGAATCACCTCATTGTTGGAAGAGTCAAGGCCATCACAGTTGATTATCACTGTGTACAATGTTCTCTTGGTTCTATTCATTTTTCTTAGTATCAATTCATGTAACTCTTTCCAGGCTTTTCTGCAGTCAGCCTACTCATTTTTATAGAGCAATAATTTCCCATTACATTCATATATTATAACTTATTCAGCCATTCCCCAATTGATGGGCATCCACTCAATTTTCAGTTCAAAGGGTGAAATTATTAATAGAATGAAAAAGTGCAGTAGAAACAATCTTTAAGGACAGAGAAACATCTGCTTGGAAATTATCCACTGAGTTTGAATAACTCAGCTAAGCTAATCAGATGAAACTTCTAGAGAAAAACTAGTTTGGGCGTTAGATTGTCCAGAAACAATTCAAAGAATAGGGCAGGAAAAAACAAGCAAAGACTCTGAGACAAGAGGACCTGAGGCTAAAATCTGGAATAAGCAGAAATGGTCAATGATAAACCAAATGATAAAACCTCAGGGAAGAAAGAGTGGTAAGCAGGTATTTTTACCAAGAGAACAGACATTTCAAGGGAAAAGAAAAGGACCCAAATTAGAGACATCTACCATGGACAGCACCAATGCTAACTCAGGATATAATGAGACTGTAATTCAGTAGTGGGGAGGGAATTTAGGGTAAATCCCCTTTATTTGCAGACATGGGAATTGGAGCATAGGGTCTTAAGTTACTTGGATAAAGTCAATAAAACTATTCACTAAACTCTAGATAATTCCTATAACCCCCCCAAGAATCAAATATAGTATCTTTTGCTTTGCTTTTAAAAATAATTTTATTTTTAATTTATGTAATAGAACATATCTCCATAACAATGTATAATAAAAATAATTGCACATGAAATTGTAAATCTATTATATATAGCCTGTATTCTTTTAAAATCTATAACAAAGTTGTCATATAAATCTCCTTTTTTCCCCTCCTTGAACCTTAAAAATGTCTACCATTAGAAACAAATATGTGTATGTATGTATATTTGATATGTGTGTATGCATACACACGCACATGGACCTGGAGATATGGGCTGAACAGTTCCAAAGTGTTCTCAACAGATCATCATCAATCAATGCTGAAGCTATTGACAATTTACCTCAAGTTGAAATCAATTAATCAATCCCTAGTTGAAGTTCCAACCTAGGGAAAGCTTTTGAAGACCATTAGACTACTTTCATGTGGCAAACCATTGTGCCATTGTGCTGACTTCATTGTTGTATGCCTGTGAAATCTGAACACTATACCAATGCCATAAACTGAATCACCTCCATTTGAATTGTCTTAGATTTTGAAGATCACCTGGCAGGGTAAGATACCAGACACTGAAGTCTTTTCTCGAACTAAACTACCAAGCATTCCAACTCTACTTCAGAGAGCACAATGCTGTTGAGCTGGCCATGTTGTTCAAATGCCAAATGTATGCTTGACAGAAAAATTGTTTTGTGGAGACAAGCACACAAGATGGTCAGAAAAAGCAATACAAGGACACTCAAGGAATTTCTTAAGAACTTTAGAATAGATTGCATGACATGGAGACATTGGCATAGGACCCCAGCATGGTGTGCCCTCATTGAAGAAGATACTTTGCTCTATGAGCAAAGCAGAATTGAAGTAGCCCAAAGGAAATGTGAAATATACAAAATCTAGCAAGCTAGCCCAAATGTTCATATGTCTTATTTGTGTCTGATCTGTGGCAGAGAATTCAGAGCTCATATTGTTCTGATCAATTATAGTCAGACACACTGTAACTTGATTCTATGTCATTTTGGTCATTTTCAAAAATAAAAAAACAGAGAGTGCATTGCAAAAATCATCCTATGTATAGAACTATACAATATATAACTTTGACTTTTAAAGGCCTTCATAATTTTCACCCTTCCTTGATTTCTAGTCTTTAGAGCTTACTTTTCCCCTATGTATTCAGAGTTCCAGTGACTTTGGCATCCTAGCTGTTCCTAGTATAGGACACTCATCTTCAGACTTCATGAATTTTCACTTACTTGCCCCCCAAACCTCAAACTCTCTTCCTTCTTATTTCTTTCTTTCTTTTTTTCCCCCTGAGGCTAGGGTTAAGTGACTTGCCCAGGGTCACACAGCTAGGAAGTGTTAAGTGTCTGAGACCAGCTTTGAACTCCGGTGGCCCTGAATTCAAGGCTGGTGCTCTATCCACTATGCCACCTAGCTGCCCCTTCCTTCTCATTTCTGTCTTCTGGTTTCCCTGACCTCCTTCAAGTTTCAGGTAAAATTCCCCCTTCTGCAAGAAGTCTTTCAATGTTACTGTTTCCCCCCCTCTGGTGATTATCTCCAATTTATTATGTCTAGAACTTTATGATATATAGATGTTTGCATATAATTTCACTATTAGATACTGAATTTCTTAAGAATAAGGAGTGTTGCTTAGGACAGTGTCTGGCACATAATAGGTTCTTGATAAATATTAGTTTACTGATGGTCTGAATCATAGATGGCAGAGCCCTGGGCTTTAGGCCCAATTTCCCTGCAGTTTTCACAATTCCCTATTGTCTGTGGACACTGGAACCCTTTGATTTGAATATTCCCCCAGGGATGAAGCACTTTTTTCATGAAACCCCTATGTTGTTGTTTGTTCTTCCTTCTTGAAACAAACTATAACATCAGAAAGATGATGCCATGACATTCAAGTGAATCAGATGAAGGTGAGGGAGGCTGGGCCAGGTCACCTGCCTCAGTTTCCCTCCAGAGCCATCTGGGTCCAGTGGCAAGATAGAGATCAAAGTGACTGGCAATTGATGGATTAAGGAGGAGAACGTGGCCTTTTTAAGCTAAGGTCTTCAACAAGTTTCATTTAGATTGAGACTGCACCCATTCAGTGATTAAGGCTAGGTAGCAATTGAGGCCAAAAAAAAAAACAAACAAACAAAAACTTTCACTTAAAACAAATAAAGCTAAATAAAGGAATATGCCAAAGCAGAAATGACATTTACAGATAAGAAAACTGAGGCTTAGAGAGCTATCTGACCATTGTAGGAAGTAATGGGCTTTTGAAGCCTTTTGGCTCCATCCCAGCATCCCTTGTTTCCAAGCTCAGTGAACTGAACAATTTTCTCCTTTTCTAGCTCAGAGTTGTTTTTTAAAAAGATAGTTACTTTGATTAAAACTCTTTGCCTCCTCCACAAAACAATATTCAACAGATATTCTTAGAGAAAACACTAATACCTTTATACTTTTGGTCAACTATTTGGTTACCTAGACATCTATTAAGCTTCTACACAAGGACACATGGTAGGATTATAATACAATAATATCTATAAGGAGATATAGTAAGACAAGTAAAACAATCACTTAAGTAGCACCTGTCTTTCAGGCAGTCACAATTTACCGAGGAAGACTTTTAAAATAGATTGTCAATGATTTATTTTGTTTCAAAAACTCCTACCTTTCTTCACATTCACAATATCACATTCACTACTCCCAGAAAACCATAGATTGTGCCTAACTGTTATGGGCCAGAACTTGAACAAGGTGCTAAGTGGAAGTGATAGTCAATGATTATTTAGCATGGTATTTAACAGTTCTCTAGTTCAGTACATGTACTTAGTACTTACTATAATTCTACAAGATTCACACCTTTAACAGAGCATATATAAGCTAGGAGCCTGGTTCAGGATTCAGTGTTGGGGAGATTCAGAAGCCAGAGCTCAAGCTTTCAGAACAAAGACTACAGAAGGCCTCTAAGAAAGCTAACCAGGCTGCAGGAAAGGAGACAAGATTTTGAAAGAGACAATAAAGGATTTGGTATTTAATACCTGGCTGCATTTGGGGTGATTATAGAAACTAAGGCTACCTCCAGAGACCCCAAGAAAACCCCAACAAAAGAATATTACATTTAAAGAAGAATATTACATCTAACAAATTTTTTGAAAGAAACAAAAAGAGCAAAGTAGTAAAACCAAATAATACATGACATTGTTTGGAATATCCCACAGCTGTGAACTCATCACCTCAGCAAAGAAGTCAGAAGAAATGTCTTTTCGTTATTCTTTTTGAAGGACAATTTTGTGGTCTAATTTTACAAAATTCATTTTCATGTTATAGTGTGTTTGCGTTTGGTTGACCTTCTATCCCTTTATATTACTATAGTCATTTAAGATGTTTTCTTGCCTATTACATCAATTTGCCTCAGTTCATGGAAAACTTACCATGATTATCTGAATTCATAATACTCATCATTTCTCACCTCACTGTAATATCCCATTACTTTCATGCTGCACAATTTGTTCAGCTATTTCCCAGTTGATTGATATGTTTTCTTTCTAAGTCTTTCTTACCACACCAAAACAAAACTGCTACGAATATCTTGGTGATTGTGGAAATTTGTGCCTTTTTAAAAACTATCTCCTTGGAACAAACTAATGGAATTTCAGAGTCAAAGTAGATGAACATTTTATATACTTTATTTGCATCATCCCAAATTGTTTTCTAGAATTGTATTAAATAATAGCTCCACCAATGTTAGGAACACAATATGTAACTTTGCTTTACCTCTGGTAGATCTTTTCTTCTTTTCTTGTGAGAGGATGATGGTGATCCAAGGAGACTGAGAGGCAGTTGCTGTTCTCTGACCTCCCCACTCAGAGGTGTTTCGTTGCCTGATCTCTCTCCTCTTCCCTCTGCCTCCAATTTATTTCATTCCCAGTCCACAAGCAACACCTGTGTCAGTAAAAGCTGCTTTGTAACTCCCTCAGATGTTCACAGCTGTGGAGGCTCTTGGAGAATTCGCCTGTCCCTTTCAGTTCACTTACGCATGGTCCTTAACACACCAATACTTAATCATTATGCTAATTTTTTTCTTTCTTTGTCAGTTTTGGAAACTCAAGTCCCTTTTAATGTGCTTTTTTGGTAATACTGGTGATTTGGAGTATTCTTCCACATAATTAACAGTCTGTAATTCTTAGTTCTTTGAGAACTTTGTTCATATATTTTGACTGTTTATGCACTGAGGAATGGCTTTTGAAAAGGTATTTATGTGTATGTAAATATATGCATATTTATTTATATACCTACATATCAGGGAAGAGCAGGAAGAAGAAGGAAAAGAAGGAAAGGAAGAGAGAGAATCCAAAGATTGTTTAGAGATCTTAAATAACAGACTTTTATCAAAAATTTTGATAAAAAGATGTGTTTCCAGTTAACTATCTCTTTTCTTTTCCTAAGGGCATTAACTGTTCATACAAAAGGTTTTTAGTTTTATGTAATCATGATATATTGCATTTTTTTTATAATCATATCTATTCTTTGTTTAGTAAAGGAATAATTTCCTTTCCATCTGTGAAAGGAACATGATCTGATTCTCTTCTAATTCAGTGTGGTAGTGTATTTAGCATTCAGGTCCCATCTACTTTAAATTGATTGCAGGTCAAGCTCCAAGTTGCTCATCTAAGCTGAATTTCTGCCAAATTTCTTTCTCATTTCCCTAGCAGTTTTTCCAAATGTGGATTTTTTTTCCCAAATGACTTGTTTTTAGAATGTATCAACAGTAGTTTATTGAGTTCCATTATTCCTGCTCCTTTCTTGTCTACTGTATTCTATTGATCTGTCTTTCCTATTTGATAATAAATACCAAATGGTTTTAATTATTGCTGTTTTCTAATACAATCTAATATCTAGAAGTACAATCCTTCTTCCATCCCTACCTTTTAAAAATCATTTCTTTTGATTAAATAGATCTTTTGTCATAGAAAAGGAATTTTATTTTACCTGGCTTAAATAGCCCACTGGGAGTTTGATAACTACATCTTTAAACCTATATAAATTAACCCTGACAGTTTTATTATCTTGTGATATTACCCAGATCCACCAAAAACACATAATATTCTTCTGTCTATTCCAATTGTTCTTTATGTCTTTAAAAATAATTTTGTAATTTTATCTGTACAGGATTTGACTTGCCATGGTAATTCCCAAATATTTTTGCCTTTCCCTTTCTTTTAGTGCTTCTTGGGTTTTGTTGTTGTTAAATGGAAGTGCTGTTGATTTTTGTGGATTTATTTCTTTATTGAAGGTATTAATTATCTAATTTCTTCACTGATTTCTTAGCATACCCTACATAATATATGACCAGATCTCCTTTAGAGTTTTAGAACCTACAATCTTACTGTGAATCAATAGTGTGACATGGCAGCCAAAAAAAAGATAAAGATATCCTAGGCTATATTTAGAAAACAAGGGTGGCAGTAATGAGGGGGTAAAAGGGTAGGCAATAACTTTACTGCCCTCTACACTGTTCATACCCCATTGGGCATATTCCATTCAGTTCAATACAAAACATTTTAAGAAATACATTGAAAATGTGATGAAGATCATCAATCAATCAATCAACAAGGACTTATGAAGCTATTATGTGGTTGAGAACTATAGTGGGCACTGAAGAATCAGAGATATGAATAATGTAGTCAATGAAAAATGAAGAACTCTTGAAAGAACTGGGAATGTTTTGCCTAGAGAAGAGAAGACTTAAGTGGGAAGTATTGAAATATTTGAAAGGCTGTCATTTGGAAGAAGGGATTGACTCATTTTGTTTAGTCACAGAAAACAGAATTTGGAATCATGAGTTACAAATTGCTGCAAAAACAGATTTGGATTATGTAAGGAACTTCCTATTACTTAGAGCTGCCCAGGATGAGAATGGGCTATCATTGGAGGTTTTGCATCCCCTCCTCCCTCTCTACATCCAGAAAACTTTAAGTAGAGGGGCAGATTTCTATAAGATGAAGTTGTTGGGTTGAGGGATGGAGAAGAAGGAATTCTAAGGAACAAAAGTTCTTCTCACTCTAATATTCTATCAAAGATCTAGTCTCATGTCTTAAGTAAGATTTCATATCCCCTCATTCTGTTAAATCTAACAATTCAATAAGAACAACTATTCCTCTTCTGGCGTTGTTTTCTATTCCAGCATTTATTAAGATTTTAAATCACATAGTTTTCAAAAAAGATATCTCTACAATGACAAAAACAAACAAATTCAACTTCTCATTTTCTCAAGAGTAGCAAAGTGTTCTGACTTTTTGGCTTTGACATTTGTTACTTAGGTGATCCTGCGAGTATCACTGTAGCTTCCAAGAAGCGGTCAATCTCCATGACTTCTAAGATCCCTTCTAATTCTAAATCCACAATCTCATAATCCTTTGCTGCTACATGACCTTGGTCAAGAAAGTTTATATTTTTCTGGGGTTTTGTTTCCCCTTCACTAAAAATGAATTCATTGGCCCACATGTCCTCTCATCTAGCTTACACTAGGATTCTAAATCCACCTATTCTTCCTCCATTACTCTAATTTTCTTCCCACATAGAGGGAAATGATTTATTTAAATCAAAATCATTGCCATATCATCATTCCAAGTCATAGATTTGAGAGAAAATGACTTTATAGTATAATCGATTATTATCTTCTTCCCAGGGCAGTTCACAAAAACTCTTCCAGGCTGAACAATTAAAATGTAATAAAAACAATAATAATTAAAGCCTCGACAGGCATGTTGTAAATGTCAAATACTCTCTTTGACAGCTAAGATGCATTGTAAGAAAAAGAAGAAAGACAATGACTCAAGGCATGTTCTCTACCTGCCTTGTCAATGAAATTCCTTTGAAATATTAACACTGAAAATCAGCTGTTTCATTTTTAAAAAAGCACTTGGAAAACCAGAAAATTTTAAGGGAGAAAAATACTTTGAAAATAGGCAACATCAGAAGGCAAATGACAGATGGTCACTTCTTCATCTGTCTCTTCATCTGTCATCTTACTCAACTTATAGTTATTAATCATTTGGATTTTCCTAAGTGAGAGAGAATGGTTTAGCAAAACACTGCAATGTTTGTAAAGTATGGAGAGCCCAATTACTCTAGTTTTACATAATGTTTCACAAATGACTTAATTTGCAGGTCAAAAAAGAATGAAAGAAGAACCTTTCATCCTCTTTATTTGTAAAAGGAGATGATTGGAGTACAAGATCTCTTCCAGTTATCAATCTATGACCCACTGTCATGAGCTACCCTGAGCCTCAGCTCTACTTTCTTGAAAAGGAGTTTGGATTAGATGGGATGGAAATTGCTTTTAGTTCTAAAATGATAATCACATTCCATTGTATGGCCATTGAAGTTGTCCTTTCATGTGGAATTAATTCTATTAAATAATTTTTTTAAAAGTTACACAATCCGCCTCTTAAATATGAAACCATACTGGCCATCTGTGCATTTAGACCAGGAGGAGAAATAAGGGCGGTGTTGCATTTAATGCTTTGTGGGTGGGAACGTGAGACAATTTTGGGAAAATGTTGGTCATATAACTTTCTCAGAAATTGCTTAGGTTCAATTATGAACCCAAAGAGTAGCTTTCTTGTTTGTATATTAGCTTCCAAGTGCATTCTAAATTAGGTCTGATCTTGCCTCTTCTCAGATTTTACTAGAATTGTTAATTTTAAAAAAATGTAGACTCATCAAACATTAAGACTAGAAAGCATCTTGGGTTTATATCCCTTCATTTTACGGAAGACCTGGATGTACATATGATTTCTGTCACTTTCTAGTTCTATGATTATAGACAAGTTCTTTTATGCCATTGAGTTGAAGTTTTATTACCTGTAAACTGAGGCTGATGATACCACTCAGAAGTAGCAACTTATAGGGTTATTAGGAAGATCATGGAGTCTCCAATCTACATTCAGGAAACACTTTAGACATTATCTAGTAAGATTTCTTCATTTTATAGAGGAGGGAATTGAGGTCTTAGTTGTTCTCTGTCTCTGAATCAAAATTCTTTCCAAATGAGATAATGCAATTAAACTTGAGGTACAATATAAATCTTAGTCTCTTTAATTTTCAAGCACAATATAAATAAATACCAATTATTTTTCTCTCTACTGCATTAGACAGCTAGAATTTCAAAGCTGGATTAGAGCTCAGAAGTCATCCAGACTAATCCCTCCTGGAGCATGGGTCATTCTGACAACATACCAATGAGTGATCATTTGGTCTCTGTTTTTGAATACTCCTGATCTTACAATTTAGAGCTGCAAATGTCTGTTACATTCATCTCCTTTATTTTAGATGGTCGAAACTATGCAGACCCTAAATATGAAATGACTTGCCCCTAATCCCTAGACAGAGCCCAGGATTCAAATCCAGAACTCCTGACTTCAAAGTCATTATTCTTTCCAATCTACCATGGATTTCCTTGTAATAAGTGTCTACCAATTTTTCACACTGTCCATCTGAGGTAAGGAGATCATAGATTCAGAGCTAAAGAATACTTCAGAAGTCATGTAGACTCTTCATTTTATAGATGAGGAAACAAGACTGCTCCTAGTGATAGGATTAAGCAAGAATCTTAGAGGTTATTTGATTCAATTCCCTCATTTTACACATGAGGAAACAAATAGAATTTTTCTGAAGTTGAATAAGTAGTTATCATCAGTGGCAGAATTTGAACCTGTATTCTGTGACCTTAGAGCCATTTACATTGTAATGTGTGAAAACCAAAAAGGAAAAGACCTGTATTAAGTGTTTGCCATAGGACAAGTACTGTTGTAAGATCTGAGGATCTAGATAGAAAAATGAGATCACCCTGTTCTCAAAGAGCTCAGTTCTTAGAAAAGAGGCAGCAATGCAGCAATGGGGACATAGAGGAAGTCTCTGAAGTCACCTTCTGTAGAATGCTACCTTGGAGTCTTTACCTGACAGTCATTTGCTAGCATGGAGGGGCTGGAGGATCTAGAAGCAGAATCTCTGGGGAGGCCTGAAGGACTTCAGGAGGAGGCAGTGGGTGCCCCTCCATCTTGCTGTAAGAAATAGTTGTGAAATGCCATCTCATCCATGCTCTGTGAGCTGTCAAATGGTGGGGGCAAAGGTGAGAGAATGGCAGCCCAGTGGTAGAGTAGTAAGACTTCTTATTCTGAGATAGTCCAATTGTCTCACTAAAAATCAAGATTAATTTTATCTCTCTCTCTATAAAATTATATATGTGTGTACGTATCTACTTATATGTTCATGTTTACATATGTATATATGTACAATATATGTATTTGTACATTCACATGTTTGTATAACATAATATATTATGATTATATATATATATATATTTCTAAAACATATATATATATATGTTTCTAAAAAGAAACAAAATAACATTTAAAAAAGGATCAGTGAATGTGTGCTATCAAGAGATCTTAAAAAACCATGATCCAGTTGGTATCCTTGGAAGAAATTCAGGAATGGGATTTGTTAGTGGACTGGATGATGCATGCCTTCGAGGAGGATACTACCCACCCTTCTAGCTCCCCTTCCATTTCCACTGCTCTTCTTTCCCTGCTCCCCCTTTTTTGTTAATTCTGTTTAAAGTTTGTTATTGCCTGGAGAAACAAACAAACAAACAAACAAACAAGCAAACAAACCAAGCAAAAACAAATGCACCACCATATCTTTCCAGGCCTAGATAAGGCACTACCCCAAGATCACTTCAGACTTGCTTTGATTAATGACACATCTTACTACTTTTCCCCAGATCCTAATTTAGTTTGATCTCTAATTATAAAGCTAACTAAAAATAAGAAATGTTTTAAAGCGTACCCAGAGTGATTCTGGAAATTTTCTGATGTTGGATATCTTATCATGCAAGTAGTTTTTTTTTTCTTTTTCTCTGAGAGTTACTTAAGTCTCACAGAAGGAGCATTCAATTCTATCCTATTATCTGTAAATACTTCATATAACCAATTTGCATCTACACAAACTCTCATTATCTAAAGGGGAAAAGAAATTGCCTTAAAATATAGTTTAGGTAAAAAGGCAGCTAATTCTTTTAATGGGCCGTGGGGACTGTGCTCTCCCTTCCCTGAAACCTATTTTCCAGCAGCCACTTAAAAAAAGGCTTCTTCCCTGTAGAGGAAGAGTCATGTTTTGATTAGATTATTAAGATTAGCAAGTTAATTAGTTTTGATGAAAGCATGATTGACCTAGACCAGGCCTGCAGGTATGGCAGAGGACACCACAATGCTGTGAGGATAGGTGAACAGACAGCTCTCTTTGTGGGATTTCAGAGAATGTAAGCTCTTAGGATTTAGAGATGGCAAAGATATTAGAATTCTTTTTTTTTTAATTCTAGTTTTTATTTACCAGATATATGCATGAGTAATTTTACAGCATTGACAACTGCCAAACCTTTTGTTTCAATTTTTCCCCTCCTTCCCCCTCCCCAGATATGTTAAATATGCTAAAGTATAAATTAAATACAACATATGTATACATGTCTATACAGTTATTTTGCTGTACAAAAAGAATCAGACTTTGAAATAGTGTACAATTAGCCTGTGAAGGAAATCCAAAATGCAGGAGGACAAAGGTAGAGGGATTGGGAATTCTATGTAGTGGTTCCCAGTCGTCTCCCAGAGTTCTTTCGCTGGGTGTGGCTGGTTCAGTTCATTACTGCTCTATTGGAACTGATTTGGTTCATCTCATTGTTAGAGAGGGCCTCGTCCATCAGAATTGATCATTGTATAGTATTGTTGTTGAAGTATATAATGATCTCTTGGTCCTGCTCATTTCACTCAGCATCAGTTCATGTAAGTCTCTCCAGGACTTTCTGAAATCTTCTGTTGGTCATTTCTTATAGAACAATAGATATTAGAATTCTTGGGAGGTAGATGAAGGCTATATTTGAATAAAATACAGATTCATGCATAACCACAGATAAGCCATTTTAGCTTTCTTAGTCTCTGGGGCTAATAAGGTCTACCTCCCTGATTTGTTTTCAGGATCAAGTGAGCCAATATTCATAACACAGTTTGCAAAACTTCAGATGATATATAAATGAAAGATGTCTTTTTGTGACCTCAGTGCAGGTCATTTGTGAAACTGGTGGTAGGACCAGGGTCAAACTATATTGAATATTTTGCAAATACAGAGGTATTATCGTAGTAGTATTATCAGTCCACATATGACCTGGTAACATAAGACACAACAGGCGGGCATTTATTTGACTATTCAGTCAACAGGAGAGTGTAGCCTAGAATTTGTCCACCAAGTAGTATTGCCCTCCAGACCCCCTGTAAGGAGGCGGTCCAATGACTATGTACTGGCTTTTGTAGGTATTTCAGGCTCCTCACTACAAATTGGATCATCTTTGTCTACAAACATTTCCATTCCTCCCATCACTTGGAGCTCACATAGACCTTGGCCTTAATTCATTATTGAACCAGGCCAGCAGTTCTTAACCTCTTGAGTCTTATTATTCCTTGACATTCTTCAAAAGCATTGAAGCTACTTAAAGAACTTTTATTTGTGTGGTTTCAATATTTACTGTATTCAAAATTAAAATACCTTAGGGAAATGATTTTGACTTAACAGAGTCCCTGAAAAGTGACTATAAGAATTCTTGGAATATACTTTGAGAAGCACTCATCCAGGAGTAGGAAAAAATAAAAAGAAATCAAACTATGAAATATTAAAATTGCAAGCATTTCATTTCAGTTCTGTGTCTTATCTAGGTTCTTTGGGAAATTTTTCTTTTACTATGATCACACATATTTTGTTGATCAAGAAAATTGAAGCCATTGAGAATCTGAAGAGAATTTAGGGGAGAGAACTCAGCCTAATTTTGTCCTTCCAATTGTTGAGAACATCTTCTCAACTCATAAGAGAGAATAGAGTTGTAAAACCAGGACCCTGAAATTTAAACTGAAACACAAGGGTGGAATGGGAAAAAAAATCCAAGTCGCTGGTGATTTGTGTTGACTTCCACTCTTGTTTGTTGTGCTACAGTCAACTATCCCACACATGCTGGAATGAATGAAACTTCCTATTGATGCTCCCTGAAATCTGGTCCAGCAGCTTGTATCTTTGCTCCAAATCCAAATGTCAATTCTTATTGTTCCTAGTTATAAAAGTTCATGTCTTTGACACTTCCAAAGCAGCAATAGCAATACGTGGAAGAACATGACCTTCTGGACAACTCTTTGATTCTCTCACTCCTTCGGCTCCCTGATGTTCATTTTAGTAACCACATGAAATGAAAGGGAAATTAGCAATCTAAAAAAAATCTAAATTTTGGACCATTTTTTTTCAAGAAATACTGGACAATAGAGGTGGAGGAAGGCTTTTGCATCTACATGTAAAATCCTGCCCATCTCCCAGCCTTTCACAATTCATCCTTACAATGAATGTTTTTTTCATTTATGTCTTATAGATGAAGAAACTCATCACCAGAAAGTTAAAGCAAATTGTGCATGGTCACCAACCCAGGGAGAAATAGACCCAGAATTTAAATATTGAGCATTTGATTTTGAATCTAAATTTTTGGCTTTACCCAGATGCCTCTCCTGCAAAGGCTACCTTCCTGAGAGGAGAACACATAAATGTCAATTTCCAGCTTTCATTCCTTTCTTCTTTTCACTATTATTCTTCCTCACAGAGCAGATCAGTTTTCTTCCTCCTCTCCAATTCTTTTAATTCTCTTGTCATCATAGGCTTAACAGGACCTGAATCCATTGAAGTTTGATGATGGATGGATGAGAGGAGTAGAGAAAGAGAAGACTCAGAGAAAAGAAGACTTCTAGAAGATATATTTTCACTTTGAAATGTATCAATGATCCTGTCCTAATATGAACAACAATGTTTTAGAATGTGTTTCTAATAAAGTTCCTGTTTTTAGAAGAAAAAGATTAGCTCATGTAAATTTGTTCTGATTGCTTTACCAAAGGGAATCACTATTGGAACGATGAAACGAAATGAATTTCTTAAAATTCCCCTTAATTTTCTACAATTGTATTTTCATTTTTAGAGCATAATTAATTCAACACATAAAAATGTATTTCTTTGGCTTCATTCTGATCCTAGTGGTTCCCAAAATTGAAGTCAATGGTTAAGATAGCAGACCTATTTATAATGGGCAAATTTATTGGTAAGAAAAATCAATTCAATATTCTGAACATGGTTTACTCATTGAATACTAATATTCTCCATGTGACAATTGATTGAAAACTTATTAAAGAAGGATCCATACTACAGTTCACTCAAAAGTTAATATAAGGATCCATGATAGATAACATGATGGGCTGTAACATATTGCTAAGGATGATTGACACACAGGAATTGACATGAAATGTATCATCAAAGATATATAACTACATAAAGGAGACTAGTCAGTCATGTCTGGTATCCCAATAACATTTAAAACATCCATGTATTTGTTCTATTCTCTATGGAGAATTCATAGAAGGTCAAGCAAAGGAATAAAATATGCTTAGGAATTTGCAACCAGAAGAGGAAATTTCCATATCAATGAGCATAGGGATTTCTCATACATGGAGATCTTGATGATAATGATAGTAATAATAATTCAATAATAATAAGTAGCATTTAAATATCACTTTAAGGTTTGCAAAGCATTTTACAAATATTATTCCACATAATCATAATAGCAACTCTGCAAGGTAGGTACTATTATTATCCTCATAAAACAGTTGAAGAAAGTGACTCAAACAGGTTAAGTGACTTGTCCAAGGACATACAACTAAGTGTGTGAGGCTGAATTTGACCTCAGATTTTCCTGATTGCAGGGCCATCTCTCTATTCACCATGCCACTTAGCTGCCTCATATTCATACTACTTATTAAACTCAGTGCTCTTGTTTAAACACTGTCACCTCAAAACTTCAGAGTTTGATTGAGGTAGCAATGGTTTTATGGAGCTGATTTAGCTGATTTTTTTTAAAATCACATAATTCTTTTAAAGTTCTTGTTCATCTCTTTTTAGAAATGCAAATATCCTAGCAACAGTCTGGATTTGTGAGATTAAATGTCACATTTATATTTTGAGAGTATATAGTAATCTACTTATACATCTTCACAGTGTGATGTTATTTCTATGAGTAGCACTCCATGGGCCTTTACACAAAGATTTTAAACATGGCTTATGCTTGTGTGTGTATGTGTTGTGTGTGTGCACACATGTGCATGTAGTGTTTACTTCTTCCATATTGGATCATCAAATCCAAGTATTTTTCCTCTCTCACACAGCAAGCAAAAGACAGAGCATTGAATATTCCCCAGTCTTCTCTCTCCACTCACCTGCTTCCTTTCCTATCCTATCTGAGATTTCTCACTTTTCCAAGTAATCAATCAATCAAAAAACACACATTGATCAAATGTCTGATACTTTCTTGGCAGTGTCCCAGGTTCTGGAGATACAGAAATAAAACTGAAATAGTTCCTGTTTTCAAGGAATTTACATTCTATTGATGGAGCCCATTACTAATTTTAAAAATTGAAATCCTGCTGCTGTTTGGGTGATCTTAGACTGCTAGAATTCATTTTCAATCCTATTATCTACTAACTATGAGCTTGACTCTGTATCCCTAGCTCAGCTTTTTCATCACTATGGGCACCTTTCCCAAACCCAAACCCCAAACTAAAGAGGAAAAAATCCTTTTATATGTAGTCAACTGCTTAAATCTACATATTTCAAAAGAATTTTGAATCCCACTTGAATCCTATCATTCTCTTACCTACTGATCTTAAATCCAGTATCTCTGACTTGATCATTTAGCATGCAGATTCCAGGTCTCCTCTAAGCCTCACAAAACTTTTCTAAGTCCAAATGTTGGGTATTTTTGTTTTTCTGTTCAATGACTTCTATGATGTTCCAATCCCCTCTTTATTAAACTCCTTATTTGTCCTTTTTTTTTTGGTAAGGTACATTCATTCTTTGTTTTGTCTAGCCAGACTGACAAGATGGTGCTTGAACAGAGCTCAAGGAATGTTGGTGCCATTTCCAGTTGTGATTTCCAATTTCCATTTGGAATTTCCAATGGGGCTCTGAAGAGAGACAACAGCAGTTTTTATCAAATTGTCTCTGTGAAGCATATCATGGACACGGTCTTTGCTCTAAGATTCTTCTCTATAAATGGATACTCTTTGTATTTTAACAATAGATTTGACTAAATGATTTTATTTGTGATTTCAAAGGTAGAGATGGGAAGGAGAGAGGGAAATTCTTCCTTCTTTCAGTCCTTCAAAAGGATTGATTAAGAATATATCACCAATCAAATACTATACTTCTACAAAACACTAGAAATACAAGATAACAAATGAATCAGTCTTTGCCCTCAAAGAATTCCATCCTACCAGGTAGAAATAGCATATTTCATATATAAACTATTCAAAAAAATGATTGGTTAAATGGGTCGGTGATGCATCTTTGGAGGATTTATCATACAACATGGAAAAAATATGTGCATTTTGCCCTATTTTATGCCAATAAATCTGACAATCTGAGCAAAGTAAGTGAATACTTATGAAAGTATTTTAAGAGATCAGTAAACAAAATGCCCACATGATTCCACCTTAGAAAAAGAAATTTAACAAGCCATTAATTAACTTCTTAAGGAAAAACAATCTTCAGGACCAGATGGGTTCATAAGGGAATTCTACCTAATGTTTAAAGAACAATTAATTCCCATACTATTTAAACTATTTGTAAAAATAGGTGAAGAAGTCCTACCAAACTCCTTTTATGACACAAATACGGTGCTGATAGCTAAACCAAGAAGAGCTAAAACAGTAAAAGAAAATTATAAGTTGATTTCCCTGATGAGTATTGATGTGACAAATTTAAATAAAGTATTAGCAAAGAGATTAAAATAATTTATCACAAAGATAATATGTTGTGAGTATGTAGAATTTATACCATTAATGTAGGTTTGGTTCAATATTAAGAAAACTATAGCATAATTGACCAGGGTAATAACAAAACTAACATAAATCATATGATTATTTCAACAGATGTAGAAAAAAATTTTGACATAGTACAGAATGCATTCCTATTAAAAATACTGGTGAGCACAGGAATAAAGGCAGTTTTCCTTAAAATGATAAGTAATAGCTACCTAAAACCATCAGGAAGTAGATACACGTAAAGGGAATAAGTTAAAAGGCTTCCCAATAAGAGGGTTGAAACAAAGATGCGTATTACCATTATCATTATTCAATATAGTACTAAAATGTTAATTTTAGCTAAGAAAAAGAAATCCAAGAAATTACAATAGGCAATAAGGAACAAAACAATTACTCTTTGCAGATGACATGATGGTATACTTAAAAACCCTGGAGTATCAACTGAAAAAAAAGCTTGAAATAATTAAGAACTTTAGTAAAGTTTCAAGATATAAAATAAACTCATATAAATCATCAACATTTTTTATATGACCAACAAAGTTTAGGAGCAAGAGATAGAAAGAAATTTTTCTTTCTATTTAAAATAACTGTAAACAATATAATGTACTTGGAGATATACCTGCCAAGAAATGAAGAAATGAAAGCTGTCAATAGGCATATGAAGAAGTGATCTAAGTAATTATTGATTGGAGAAATCAAACTATAAAATTCTGAAGTGCCACTTCACACCTATCAGATTGACTAATATGACAAAAATATTTGGAAAATGATAAATGTTGGAAAGGATGTGGGAAAACTGGAGCATGAATGTACAATTGGTAGAATTATGAACGGATACAACCATTCTAGAAAGTAATTTGGGAGCCAAAATTTTTGGTGCAATCCCAAATAAAAGTAATTAATTATCTATTGAATATTTCATTACTACTATCCATTGCCATACTCTTTTCCCCTAATCTGTAACTTACTTTTCCCACACAAAACCAACTTCCCTACACTATGTAAAAACACAGTTAAACTCGCTTTCTTTACTAGCATCCTCCCACTCACCCTATTCATCTTCTCAGGGCAAGAAGCTATGATCACCAATTGACAATGATTCTCAATAAACTCCTTCAATCTAACAATAAGTTTCAAACTAGACTACTTCTCCATTATCTTTATCCCCATTGCATATCTGTCACATGATCCATCTTAGAATTCTCAACATGATATATACATGCAGATCCTAATTGCCCCAAAGGCACCAAATTGTGCCCAACAATACCACCATTAGGTATATTTCCCAAAATTTCAAAAAAAAAAAAAAAAAGAAGAAGAAGAAAAAGGATGTATATGTGCAAAAATATGTAGTAGCTCTTTGGCAAAATATTAAAATTCAAAGGATGCCCATTAATTGGAGAAAGGCTGAACAAAGCATTAGTATATAATTGTAATAGAATACTATTAAACAATAAGAAATGATAAACAGGCAGATTTCAGAAAAACCTGGAAAGACTTGTGCAAACTGACTGCTGCAAAGTGAAATGAGCAGAACTAAGAAAGCATTGTACAAATTTCAGCAACATTGTTTGATGACCAAGTATAAATGATTTAGCTCTTCTCAGCAATACAATGATCCAAAACAAGTGCACAAAGAAAAAGTCTATCTACATCCAGATAAAGAACTGATGGGCTCTGAATGCATATGGAAGCATATTTTTCCACTTATTTTATTCCTTTTTATGGTATTTTTCTTTTTGAGCTGTTTCTTTAGTCACAACTGTGACTAATGTGGAAATATGTTTACATGATAGTATATATCTTTATATATATATATATATATATATATATATATATATGCATATATATATATATATATATATATATACACACACATCATGTACATATATATATATAAAATCTATACCAAGTTGCTTGTCATTTTCTAAAGAGAGGACAGGAGAAAGGGAGGGAGAAAAATTTGTAATTTAAAATCTTGTAAAAATGAATGCTAAAAATTTTCTTGACTTGTAAGTGGGAAAAAATTACTATAAAAAGAAACACAAAACACTGAATCATTCAGAGGTACAATGACCTCACCAAGGCCATGTAGCCCATAAGTGTTCCAGATATTACCACAACTGGAACGAATGAGTTCCTAACTGTTGAATTGACTCTTTATGTTCTACATTTTAAAAACCAAACAAAAAGACAGAAGGCTAAAAATTTCTAAGAACAGAGATGCAGAAAAATGAAGAAATGTTTTTATTTAAAAAAAAGAATGGACAAACCACAAAATGAATAGACAAACCTTTTGAGAGTCTCAGCATAAGGGATGCAGTTGATGAGGCAGATCATTCAGAAATGCATCTTATCATTTGTACAGTAGGAAATGATCTCAAAGGAAGATCCATCAATGCAACACAATTTGGCAAAGATTTACTACCATGCAATATAGGCTGTACATAGTACTTAACGTTGAGGAAATATGGCAATGAGTAAGATCATCTCTTCCCTCATAGAGCTTACCATCTAATAGGCGTGATCCGAACACATCACAAACAGCTGCAATAGAGAGCACAGTTCAGGTGATCATGAAAGGTGGAAGATTAGGGAAAGCATTAACTATGATATCTATTTGATTGACAGCTCCTCTGGGACAATATTCTTCAGAGAAGTGATATATGTTCTTAAAGGAATACTGGCCTGGATTTCTGCTTTTGCTTTCTACTAGCTTTGTGACTTCAGATAATTTACTTCAATTTTTTGAATCAGCTAATGTCCAAAAGATGAAACTCACTATTTCATATAGACTTGGACTTTTTAAAGAGACATTTAATATTTGGCAATGAAGAGGTGATAATCCTTCTGTACTTCTATTGGCCAAGCTATATCTGGAATGTAGCCAGTTCTGGATGTCAGGGTTTCAAAAGCCATTTATAAGTTATAGTATCCATAACAAAGTTATGGATGATAAATAGACTGGAGCTCAGGCTTGCCATGGGAAAATAAGCTGAAAGTACTGAAAAAGAGATGAAGGTTGTTAGGATTACTAAGTGAGAACTGAGGTTGTCTGGATAGTTACAAGGTGAGAACTCAGGTTGACTTGGTAGAAGGAGCAAGCCCATTGGCTGGGGTGGTTCTTCCCAGAAGCCCTTGCATTATCCCACGCCCATTCTCTGGGAGAATAAAAGAGAGAGCACTGTGCCTGAAGAGCAGATCGGCCTGGAGAAGGATAAGAGCTGGAGGAGATTCAGAGCCAGGATTCAAGAAGGAAGACTCTCTGCATTACATCAGGCCTGACGGGGCTCTCTGCAGGAAGGGAAGTCACTTCTAAGGACAAGAGTTAACAGCAACTGCCTGGAGACAACGGTTCACTACAGGAAGAAGAATCTGTCTGAAAGATTTGAGTAGACACAGCAGATCTCTTCCCAGAGAGCGATCCAGCAGCTTCTGGAGACGACAGCACGCTACATTTGGCGCCCAACGTGGGGCAAGGACTTTTGCTTATCCTGACAAGAGGAGCTAGACCAGACCTTCGCAATTTGGCGCCCGAACAGGGACAGACACGGTCCTGATTTCAGTGGAAAAGCCTCCCATCCAGATCTCAGTCTCTCTGACCCAGAACCGTGAGTAACGAGGAAACTTTGTTAAAGATTAAGTGAGTGTGCTAATAGATAAATAAGGAACTTGTTAAGGACTAAACCAGGAATCTCTTATAGCTGAAATGGGGCAAACACCTTCTGTTCAAGGAAAATGTTTAGAGAGCATCATCAAGGTTATGAAAAGCCAAGGATTGATTATAATTTTAGAGGAGATTACTGAACTTTTAAGAACTGTGAAGGTTATATGTCCTTCTTTTTCTCTGGAAGAAGAATTGGATCCAGATGAATGGGAATTAGTAGGAAAGCAATTAGGTGAACACTACAATTCCAGGCCAAACTCAATTTCCAAAGATACAATTCATATATACAATGTAATCCAATTGGCTTTAAACAATGTTATTCTAAAGGAAGAGATGAAGGAGCAAAATGGGGAAGTGTCAACTAAACTAGGTGAAAAGGATGAATCAGATAACAATGAAGTTAAGTACAATTCTGAGCAACAGGAGCACCTCCCATCTCCTCCCTCAATTAACCCTTCATGGGTGGAGCAAGAAGGAGGAGAGGAAGAGGCAGAAACACAAACAGAATTGCCTGTGAAGCAGCCTAAGCCTATGACAAGATTAGAAAAAGCATTGGTTAAAGCTAAGAAAGAAGGACAGGATATAAGTGATTTTATACATGCATATCCTGTGATTGAAAATATTGATTCTGTAGGTCATAAAATGAGAAGATATGCACCTTTAGATTTGAATAAAATTAAGGATTTGAAAAAAGGTTGTACCCTTTATGGGACTACATCAGCTTATGTCAAAATGTTACTAGATGGTTTGTCTTATGAAGTCCTAACCCCGAATGATTGGAAATCCATAGCAAGGATATGCCTGGAACCTGGAGAAAATTTATTATGGCTTGCGGAATTTCATGAATTATGTAAAATCCTTTTCAGGATTCACATTTGCAATGCCAGCAGCAAAAGAGACAGCCCGAGTGGTCACTGAATTCCTTATACAGGCTTTTGCAATTATGGGTGTGCCACAAGCAATAAAAACAGACAATGGACCTGCATATACGTCCAAACATTTTACACACTTTTGTGCACAGTATAAGATTTTACATACCACGGGCATACCCTTTAATCCTCAAGGGCAGGCAATAGTAGAGAGAAGAAACAGAGATATTAAGACACTCCTCCAAAAACAAAAGAAAGGGGGAGCCACAGGTAGCCCTAGGGAACTTCTAAATTTAGTTCTCTATACCATTAATTTTCTAATTTTTGACAAAGATGCACTGGCTCCAGCAGACAGGTTTTATAACCCACCAGAAGGGCAGTGTCCAGTGAGAGCATCTCCACTGTCCTTAGATAATCGCCAGGTGATGTGGAGAGATCCAGAAAGTGGTGAATGGAAGGGACCAGATAGGTTAACTGCCTGGGGGAGAGGGTTTGCTTGTATTTCTTCAGCAGGAGAAGGAATCAGATGGGTGCCAACGAGTCATATTCGCCTTGTCCACCAGAGAGAGACAGAAAAAGAGAAAGACCTCAAAATAAAGGAGAAGATCTAAGAAACATCTGACACTGAAAGATCATGAATAATAAGAAGACTGTTAAAGAACTTTAAAAACCAGCAGGAATCATTGGACTTCCTCACACAAGATGAGACTAATGGACAATGGACTTATGGACATTTATAAATTTTCAATTTATGATTATTTGATTATGATTATGTTATATACTTCTAGCATGTGTTATGTTACTATGTTACTATGTGCTTATGTAATTTATGTAATTATCTGTAATACTTCCCATATTGATGGATTTATGTTTCAAGGTCATGACTGTCCTATGTTCTAAATCAAAAGAAAGGGGGAGATGTTAGGATTACTAAGTGAGAACTGAGGTTGTCTGGATAGTTACAAGGTGAGAACTCAGGTTGACTTGGTAGAAGGAGCAAGCCCATTGGCTGGGGTGGTTCTTCCCAGAAGCCCTTGCATTATCCCACGCCCATTCTCTGGGAGAATAAAAGAGAGAGCACTGTGCCTGAAGAGCAGATCGGCCTGGAGAAGGATAAGAGCTGGAGGAGATTCAGAGCCAGGATTCAAGAAGGAAGACTCTCTGCATTACATCAGGCCTGACGGGGCTCTCTGCAGGAAGGGAAGTCACTTCTAAGGACAAGAGTTAACAGCAACTGCCTGGAGACAACGGTTCACTACAGGAAGAAGAATCTGTCTGAAAGATTTGAGTAGACACAGCAGATCTCTTCCCAGAGAGCGATCCAGCAGCTTCTGGAGACGACAGCACGCTACAGAAGGTGGATGTTGAGATGATCATTGTGTTAACGTTATTTGCCAACTTATTATGTAAAAACAAATCAGCCCTATTCTCTGGTAGAACTAGAAGTCCTAAATGGAAGTTGAAAAGTTCTAAAATAAGTCACAATCTGTGGTGAAAAAAATAGAATAAAAATAAATAAATAGTATAACAATTAGAGCAATCCCAAGTCAGAATGGACTACTTAGGACAGAAAGGTCTGCTGAAAGCAGGTTGTGAAGGACTCTAAATGGCAGTGGAAGAAAAGGAAACTACTGCAGTTTATTGGTCAGGAGAGTGAGCATCAGACCTGTGCTTTAGGAAGGTCACTGGAGCATCTGGGAAAAGTTTGGATTAAAGAGAAAGGAGATTTGAGCCCTGCTTCCTATATTTGAAGGTAAGGAGGGAAGGTAAATAGCAATAAAAATGGCAAGTTTCATTTTTTTTAAGCTTGAAATAGCTCTGGAGTCCTCTGACGGTCTGGGGCCCATGATTTGAGAATGACTGGTTCAGATTTCTCAGCTTTCCTGATATCCTATTACATCTTAGAAGCAACATTTGCCATTGATGAAATCGGGCCTGCCATCTGCTGAGATTTGCTGCCCTTTCACTTTTATCCCCCATCATCTTTTTGCTCTTCATTTCCCAGTTTAGCACTTAGGAAAGCTGTCTGCCTACCCATCACAGGCCTAATATTTTACTGAGGGCTTTGGGCACAGCTGCTGTGAGGCCGGGTCTCTCCAGATACACTTTATAGCAATTCTGGGAAAAGCTCCATGAAAACCAATCTTTGTAAGGGCTCGCTCGGTGTCCAGAGCAATCATTCTCCTCCCATCTGAAGCTTCTGCTCAAGGTAAACAAAGCTTTTTCTTACCCCTTTTTGCCTTGTATGAGAGAGACTAAACTGCTGTTACTGAAATAGGGGGCTTCAGGCCACAGGGTGGAGCCCGGAGAGCACTGGCTATCTGTATAATAGGAGCAAGTCACTTAATTTACTGGGTCTCAGTTTTCCCATTTGTAAAATGGAGAAGATATTGGAATATATGAGCTCTATGTTTGTTTTTTTCTCCCCAACTTTAATGCTGGGAGATTGTGAACCTTGGATCATCAGTAATACTCTCCATATTCTCAAGCCAGTCATTTTGAGTACAGTAAAAATGGTTATCTTATAAGTGTTAAGAAGAATACAAATTGTACCCATTCATAAATCAGAGTTTCTTTTCTTCAAAGTTTGCTCTTTGTGCTACCTTCTTTATAGCCTCTCCACTCCCACCCTCCCCCAGATACTCGTGTCTCCCTCAACCCCATTACCTGGTATTGATTTGCCATATATTGTGCATGTAAACATACATACACACGTGTGTGGGTGCATGTTTGCATGCACATGCTGCTTCACTGGACTGACTGTGAGCCCCTTGAGTGCAGGGATGATTTCATTTTTATCCTTTTTTTTCCCCCACAGCATCTAGCATACAGCAAGCACTTAATAAATGCTTACTAATGGGTTGATTGAGTCACAAATACTTATTTTAGAATCAGAGTATCTGGGAGGGACCTTAGAGGCCAGATCCAACTTCTTCATTTTACTTATGGGGAAATTGAGGCTTATGATAGTGAACTCATTTTTCTACAATCTCCTAACCAATAATGGGGTGAGGCAAGAGCTACCCTCATATTTCCTATTAAGCACCAGACATTTGTGCCAGTCATGACCCTAGAACCTAAGGGAAATGCAAAGATTAAAAATTATCCAGTCTTTGTCCTTAAGAAGTTTACATTTTGTTGGTAACTGCGGGACTGGGAAGGACAGGAAGTCAGGATACACGAACCAGATCAGTAGAAATAAAAGTAAGGAGGAATCCATGCAGAATATAATCAAAATGCTTGAGGGGAAAACACTTCATTCATTTCTTTCTGGATGTTTTTCTAAAGTCCTTTTCTTTTTAGTGTCCTCCTCCAGAAATTAGAAGTCTCTTTTGTACAGAAGAAGTCCAGGTAAATGAACCCAAGCAACATAATTTAAAAGATGAGTCTCATCCTGTGCCCAATATGGCCACTTCTGTGCTCAGCTGCGGGAAGCATGAGTCCCCATCAGCCCCTTGGAGTCACCTTTGTTCATCACATTGGGCAGGCTTCCCCAAGTCTTCCTTTGCTGTTCTCCTTCATGTAAAAGGTTCTGCTAACTTCTCGCTCCCTCTGTTCTGCCTAGTCTTCCCAAGGGAGCTGGCTTCCTGCTTTAGGGTTCGAGGATGGGCCACATGAATTGAAAGCCAAAGTTGGGCCCCAAAGGCAGAGCAGTATTACAAAAGTCCAGGATGCCGAGAAAGGACAGGGGCTAAAATGGACAGAAAGGGGAGCCAGGGCTTCAGGTTTCAGTCAGTTGGAATGTGCAGCATATGCCCGGCACATGGAGCAGTACACGGACCCACTGACACATCATAACTCTCCTGCGGTGACTTGTAGTTTGGTGATGAGCTCTTCTGATCGATCTTTTTTTCCTTCTTTAGAAGTTCTACTTCGCTATCCCACAGGCGGGACATAAAGGAGCCAAGCTTCTCCCCCTCATTCCATCATCTTCCAGGAGGTTCTGAAGTCCTTGCGCTGAACTCGTGGACACCTTCTGGTTCCCACTCAGTCAATAAGCATTTCCTTCTCTGTGCCCCATTTTGGGACTGACTTCAGGTTGTTATTGTCTCTCTTCACACAACTAAAGCCGCCTTGCTCCCCACCTTTGCTAGCTAGAAAACATAAAGAGCCTTGTCTTTGCCCCTTCCTAAAGCCCAATTATTAGAGAACAGCATGCAGTCCTGCTCTGTGTATTGTGTGTGTGAAAATACATGTATTTGTGTGTGCTCATGTATGTTTGCTTTTGTGTTTGTATTTCCCATTTGTATGCATATAGAAAGCTTTTTCTTTTTTTTTTTTTTTAACTGTTGCTCATTCCAGCAAAGCATGGAGGGAAAAGAAACATTTCCAAAGTTTATCTGTTAATCCTAATTCCACAGGCAAATCACAGGGATTTGGGATTTTTCTCTTTAGTTTGCTGGCATTCTCCTCTCTATTCTGCCCTTCCCATCATACCGCTAATGCACTTTCTCCCCAAATTTGATCAGTCTCTGAATTAGATCATAGCTAAGCCTCCTATGGGGAGAATTCCTGCCAAGAAGTCAGAAGACTGGGGAGAAACTCAAGGTCAATTGCTTACTGGCTCAGTGATTCTAATTTTGTCACACTATCTCCAGACTTCAGTTTCCTGCTTGGGAAAGTGGGTGGGTTGGATCTGGAGCTCCCTTCAGTTTCTTCCAATCCTAGAATTTTTAATGGGAAGTCTCTTGATTTGTTTTATCCAGTTTGGTAAAAAATTATTCCTTCAACCCTAACTGTGGGGATAAAAGCTTTCGTCTTCTTGTGGGCACTATGGCTGTCAACCACCGGCAAAGTCCTGGATACTATGCTTCTCTTACTGCACACTAAGATGTCATTGTTTATTCATTTGTTTGTTTGTTGAGGGTACCACAAAGACAGTGTTCAATCATAGTGCTCAGGATGAGATGTCTTTTGCTGAGAAGCTATTTTTTAGCCTCCCTCACCATCTTAAACTAGTGAAATTGACTCTATGAACCCACATGTAAAACTTTTCATTTGTTCCTGATAAATGTCATCTTATTAAATCTGATCTAGCTCTTTTGGGTTTTTGGAATCGTTCCTCTATCCTCCAATACATTAGCTATCCCTTCTGGGTTTCTATGTCTCCTTGCAAGTTATAGAATAAATTCTAAATAGTACAGGGACAAGTACACATTTCTAGAGCATGACACCTAAGCTATCTTGATGGGGTTAGATAATCCCAAATATAATGACAGCAAAGAGAGCCGTTGATACATCTATTAGGGGGAAATATTTTTCTGACATAATTGCTCAGGGGAAAACTCATTCTGCTGTTTCAACACTGCTACCCACATCTGTGGGCACCAGCTGATTCACTGCCAAAATATTTAATCACTGCCTTGGAGACACTCCCATGGTTTTCATAAATTCACCATCAAAACTCCCCAAACAGTTGAATTATTGAAATCTGATATATGATTCTGTTTTGAAAATGGGCACTTGGGACCAACTTCTCAGAAGATAAAGATCCACTCCTGCCAGTCTCCCTAGGACACAGGGATCAGAGTCAAGAGATCCTGCCCAAGTTCTGTCACTTACTTTATAATTTTGGGCAAGTCACAACCTCCCTGGGCCTCAGTTTCCTTATCTGTAAAATGAAGGGTTTGAAGTAAATGGATTCTGAGATTCTTTTAAGTTTTAAATCTCTGATCTTATGATGCTAAGTTAAATATCTCTCCCCCCCCCTTAGTCTACATTTTCTCCTTAGCAAAATGAGAGAGTGATGCTAGACACCCTGAAATGAAACAACGAGTGAATGAATAAAAGAAGCCTTAATTCAGAATCTCCTTGGGGCCAAATGCTATACTAAACATTGGAGACACACACAAAAACTAGAAGAGGTTTACATTTTAAGATGGGGATGGGGGGAGACAGAACCAAGAGGAGACTCCAGCTGCAGGGCATATGGAAAGTACTTACCATCCTTAGGATGTAGTGATCCCTAGCAGATTCTGAAAAGTCTCTATTAGCACTGTTTCTGCTAAGAAAATGGAATTAATTGATTTATGATGTTGAACCATCATATCATGGGGCCCAGTTTACTGCTGGTTCCTTCCAGGTTTAAATCGATGATCTGATGATATCAAGTCTTCCTTCTCTCCCTCCCTCCTTTCTTTCTTTCTTTCTTTCTTTCTTTCTTTCTTTCTTTCTTTCTTTCTTTCTTTCTTTCTTTCTTTCTTTCTTTCTTTCTTTCTTTCTTTCTTTCTTTCTTTCTTTCTTTCTTTCTTTCTTTCTTTCTTTCTTTCTTTCTCTCTCTCTCTCTCTCTCTTTCTTTCTTTCTTTCTTTCTTTCTTTCTTTCTTTCTTTCTTTCTCTTTCTTTCTTTCTTTCTTTCTCTTTCTTTCTTTCTCTCTCTCTTTCTTTCTTTCTTTTTCTTTCTTTCTTTCTTTCTTTCTTTCTTTCTTTCTTTCTTTCTTTCTTTCTTTCTTTCTTTCTTTCTTTCTTTCTTTCTTTCTTTCTTTCTTTCTTTCTTTCTTTCTTTCTTTCTTTTCTTCCTTCCTTCCTCCCTCCCTCTCTCCTTTCCTTCCTTCATTCCTCCCTCCCTCCCTCCTTTCCTTCCTTCCTTCCTTCCTTCCTTCCTTCCTTCCTTCCTTCCTTCCTTCCTTCCTTCCTTCCTTCCTTCCTTCCTTCCTTCCTTCCTTCCTTCCTTCCTTCCTTCCTTCCTTCCTTCCTTCCTTCCTTCTTCTTTCTTGCACTGCATGTGGATTTCTGAAGGCACATAGCATTTCTATGCCTGTCAGATTTCCCACTGCATTTATTGAAGTCCTTTCTCATTATTGCCAGCATGTTTGCCTCCTCTCTTCATCCAGAAGAGGGGCCACGGCTTTTGCTCTAGTGCTTAGCCCCATGCTGGGTATAGAATAAATCCAGCAATCCTTCATCTAAGAACCACAGCTCTCCCGAGATCTTTGGACCCCTCAGAGATCAGGCCTTTCCAAGAGCTGTTTTCACTCTGGGTTCCAAATAATGAACTGACATTTAAAGCAGATTGTGTACATGACTGGTATTGGAATTTACTGACTTACTGAATCTCATTACACTTGGTCTCCACAGAATTCAAGTGGTGGGTCACCCAAAGGGCAATGCAATATGGCTTGTGAGTGGGTTATGATGCATTATCAATGAACAATTCACAGAAGAAGCCCCAAAGACTGTGTTATCAATGAAATGTGCACCAGGAAAAAAAAGAGCTTGTCATTAATGAAAGGAAAAGACAATCAGGGGAGAGCTGTTTCTAATTTGGAATCTTCACAAAGACAAGAGACCTAGAGGAGAGCCTTGGGCACATTGGGAAGACTCTTCATGAAGGATTCCTGAGGAAGGACAGAAGATTCTTACAGGAGGAAAGGGAATCTGGAGGAGCAGAGATCCTGAAGGTGGGGTCAATGAATGAGAAATGCACAGTCACTCAATTGTTCAGTCAATAAATATTTATTATGCACTAAGTTCCAAACACACTTACTGTGAAATACCCCCTGCCTTCCTTTAGCTTACATTTCATCAAGAAGACATCACATACTTAAAAGATTTCTTCAACATAGACACAAAATCAACACAAGGTAATTTGGGGGAGGAAATCTGGAAGGAGGAAAGTTTTGGATCAGTTAAAGCCTCACACTGGAGGTTATCTTTGTGGTGAACTTTGGATCAAACCAGAGATTTTCAAGGGCAGAAGGCTGAGGGTGGGCTTTCCCAGCACAGAGGGATGGCCAGTCCAAAGCCACAGATTAATTAAGTGATAAATGTTAGTTGACTTGAATAGGATCCAGCGAAGCATCAAAGCAAGATGATATAATCCATGCTGGACTGGAACCAGGAGGCCTTCGCCCACCTGGCCCAGAAGTCTTTTTCTGGGAAAGCCTGATTTCCCTCTGAGATATGGAATCAAGTCAAGTTCATCAGACAAATAGTTATTGTGAACGTACCCCATTGTTTAAGGCGCCTTGAAGTTAATTCCATCCAGTCCTTACCCTCAGAGTACAGCCTTCTTCAGGAGGCAACAATATAAATATTTTAAAAGTTAGCTAGCAACAAAACATTTACATGATGGCCCAAGATGAAAATAGAAAGAACGCTGCAGGACCATATATGACTAGTTGTCAAGTGCAATATACAGATAAAACAGTGAAAATGTTTCAGGAGAAGATAGATCATGTCTGTCTCAGGGAAAGGTTTGCTGTTCAGGGAGGGCTTTGCAGAGCAGCCAGGATTAGAGCTGGCTCTGGAAATGTACTTGTGATTTGGGCCAGTCTCAACAAACTCAGAAACCTTGCCATCTTTCTTATTTATAAATGGGATGCCGTTTGCTTCCCTACCTAAACTTCTTTGCATTTTCAAGCTATATGATAGGAAAGAGAGCTACCAGGGCACAAAGGATGGAGAGCTAGTCTTGAAGTCAGGAAGACCTGAGTTCAAATGCACCTTTTAGACATATAAAACTGAACTAATTTTCGTTCCCTTTAAACTCCCTTCCCCTTTCCCTTATTATTGTACAGGGCACCCCTTAGGTTTGTTTATACCAGGAGTCCCCCTAGTTTCCTGACTCTCTTTCACCTTCAAAATCCAATCTATTCTCAAGGCCAGCTAGCAGCACATTTGCAACATCTCTCCTTTCTTTCCTGTACTGCCACTAATCTGGGGGCACCAATATCATCACTTCCTTCTTGGATAATAGAGTGCTGGTGGTGGGAGGGGGGATCGTCCGACTTCCTCAAGTCTCTCCCCATTCTACTCTATCCTCCATTCAGTTGTCAGCATGATCATTTTCTAAAGTGAACCATATCACCCTCCCTCGTACACATATCTTCTACTCAGTAAATCCTAGTGACTTCTTATTATCTCCAGAATGAAATACAAAATCCTCATTATTCATTATTATAATAATGAATAATTATTCATTATTATTTGGAAGCCCTTCCAAAAACTCCCCCTGAACCCTGTGACACGGGCCTCCTGGCCATTCCATGAGCAAGACGTTGACCTTGGCCTTGGCATTTCTCTGGCTGTCCCCCATGTCTGGAAAGTTCACCCTCATGTCTATTTCCTAGCTTCCCTGGCTCTCTTCAAGTCCCAGCTAAAATTAATCTTTTTCAGAAAGCTTTTCCCAATTCTTCTTAGCTATAGAGCCTTCCCTTTTAAATTTTTTCTATTTGTCTTGTATATAATTCATTCCTAGTTGTTTACTTATTGTGTCTTCCATTAATGTAAGTTCCTCAAGAGCAGGGACTGTCTTTTGTCTTTTTTTGTGTCCCCAGTGCTTAGTAGGTGATTAATAAATGCTTACTGATGATTGATATTGCCTGTGTGATCTTGAGCATTCATTTAGTGTCTCACTGATCTACTAGTCTATGAAAGTACCCCAAGATTTGCATAACCAGTTCCTTGGTCCAGAAGGAACTTTGGTCCTCACTGTTTGCCCAATCAAATACAGATTCATCTACCTGGCTCTTGAGACCCTCACTCAAAATGCACTATCCTTACACACACATACACACACACACACACACACACACACACACACACACACACACACACTTCTTCAACAGAAGGAAGTGGTTCAGCCAGAAGGACTTAATACACATTCTTTTTTCTATGAAGCTGAAAAGATTTGAGGATGAGGAGTAATTGGAGGAAGGACAAAAGAATGGATTCCTTCCAGAGAGGCTACAGCAGGGTTACTGAAAAATGGGAGATGACCTCCAGGTTCCATTCTACTCTGCTGCCACCGAGGCCCAATATGTAATGGCTGCTGATCATCTCCCGTTATAACTACTCAGCAATAATGCTACTGTTTTAATGCAAATATTTGTTAATCCATCAAGATTCTGTAGTCTAGTAATTTAGAAGGGAAAGGGCAAATATGATTATAAATAAAAACTAAATTTTAAAAGAAAAGCTACGTTTTTGTTCGTAAGTTACCAAGATTGGATATGTTGGTTGGTCACTTTTCAATCAAAAATGAGAACAGTGTTTAAGAAATATGCAAATTTGTAAGTCACAGTTAAGAAATGGAGTGGGAAGTTTGATGAGCAGCAACTGTCAAGTTAAGCTGGCATATAGGAGTGTGAGAAGGGAAGCAATATGTATCAATAACAATGGGAAATAAACTTCATGTAGATTGGGAAGGGCTTGGATACCAAAGGAATGTCTTTTGTTCTGGATTCAGGAAATGGCCATTGGGAGATTCTCTTGAGACATTATGGGCCTCTCTTAGTCAATCAGTCAATAAATGTTTATTGAGTTCCCACTACATGCCATGGCAGCTAGGTGACATAGTGAATAGAATACCTCATCTGGAGTAATTTGTAATGAGGTAGGAAGCACAGTGGCTTTGGAGCCAGAGGACCTCAGTCTGACTCTCAGTGACTTTAGTTAAACCATTTTACTTTTCAAGCTCCCAGTTTCCTTATCTGTAAAGTGAGAATGTCTGCTCTGATGGCCTCCAGAGTCTCTTCTGGTACCAAATCTGATTCTGTGTTGTTTTGTGAGGTGTAAAGTCACACAGAGCCTCTGTTTTCTTAACTATAGAGTGAGAGGGTTGGACCAGATGATGTTTAGAGTCTCCTCTAGCCCTGAGTGTGAGGTGAAGCCTGTGACTTCCTGTGACTTCCACACTCAGCACTTCTATGAATGGAAACTTGTTCTTGCTACCCCTAGGAATACAATGGCCAAGCTAGGGTGGCCACCTTCAAAGTGTAGCCTCAGGGATGATCTCAGTTATTTAAACTCATAGGATCTTTATTGTTGGGTTGGAAGGTATCTCAGAGACCACCTAATATAATCATGTTTGGAAGCAAGCAAAGTGAAGTGCCCAAGATGGCAAGAAAGCGGGTTGATGAAGTGAGGATTTGAATCCAAGTCCTCAGATATTAAATCTCTTGTTCCATTTTTTGTCTGTCTGTCTGTCTCCTCTGTCCGTCTTTGTCTCTCATTCTATAACACTCTTTTCTCTCACTTGTCTCTTTCTTTTTTCTCTTCTCTCTGTCTGTCTTTCTGCCTGCCTCTGTCTCTCCACTATTTTGTATTCTTTGTATTTACTTACTTGTGTATATGCCATAGTTCCTGCCCCTAGTCACATATAAGTTTCTTGGAGGCAGGGGCTGGTTTGGATCCTCTAAATTGATCCCAACGCCTTGCTTATAGGAGGCATTTGATAAATATATATTGAATTCAACTGCAGGGACATGGAGATCATGGGCTCTAACCGTCCTCCCCCCTCATTTTACTGAAGAAGTGACTGAGCCTCGGAGAAAGGAAATGGCTTACTCATGGTCACATAGCAAGATGATGAGAGGAGTGGGGCCTCCTGAGCCCCCGCCCAGGGTCTTGCCTCTTAAGCTGGTGTTTCTCTCAAAGTGCTTCTGAGTCTCTGGAGCCCAAATCCTCAGTGTAGGATGTGGCTAAATGACTAATCCTACAGGCTTGAGATGTAAGAGTGGCACAGGGCCCAGGAGCTGACTCAGCTCCTACAGAGAAGACCACATCCTGCCATCTCATTCTGTTTTTCATTAAAAGAATGCTTTATATGTTCAAAGAGTTTAAGAAACATTAATTGCGAGCTCACAGCTAGAGGAAGACGTTTTAAAGATGAGGGAAAGGAGAGGCTTTGGGAGGTCACTCCGGGCCAAAGAGCAAGTCTGTGCTGGAGGGGAGACCAGAACTCTTCTGCCCATCCCTGCAGCCTCCTGAAGGCCTCAGCTTGCTCACCACATGCCACGTGGTTTGTGGCCAGCTTCTTGTTTCAAAAAGCACCTGGGCTCTGGCTTAGATCACTGTATCAGGTGAGTCCCAGCTCTCAAAGCTGGTTCAGGTCATTCCCTCTTATGGCAGAAAACCCTCTCTCAATTAATTACCAAGGAATTAGTAAGCATTCGTGTGGTAGGTACAGCTCTAAAGAATGGGAATACAAAGACAGATGAAACAGCCCCTGTCTCCAGAGGCTTACATTTTAAGCCAATTGCTACCACATAAGAATGGGATTTTGAGGTGAAAATATAAGAAAGAAACCCCTGATGAACCTCTGGAACTCTTAGGGATATATGTGCTTAGCTGACCTCTGAGGACCTGACTTGTCTCAGTGAGGGAGCGTTTAGTAAGATCCTCCAGTCTATAAAAGCTGCATTTATATATTTATATCTATATCGACATATGTATATATATATATATATATATATATATATATATATATACACATACACATATATATAGATACACATACATATATATGTATATAGATACACACACACACACACACACACACACACATATATATATATATATATGTTATTTACTTATGTGTATTTTTGCTTTACTTTAAATCTCTGTTGTTTAGCAAAAAGTCTGGCACACACTAAGTATTTAATAAATCAGTCACCAACTAAATTAATATCTCCTTCACATCGATAGATCCAGGGATTAGCGACCCATTATCAATTCAACTAGCATTAATATTCAATTGACATCAATTAGCCTTTACAAAGGGATATTGACTGAAAAAATATAGCAAGAACATAAATCCAAGCACATCACTCCCAAACCTGGGGCACACTCTTTGCACTTGGTCACTGGGGAGAGTGGCCTCGTTGCTACAAAACATTCACTCTACCAAATTCATTTTTGCTCTCTTCACTATTCTCCATTGCTTCTAACCATAGACTCCTGTGTTTGGAGGCAGGAAGACAGATGAAAATAGTATATCCGACACTTTCTATTTATGTGATCCTGGATAAGTCATTTAACATTGCTTGGCTCCATTTAATTTTTCATTTGTAAAAAGAGGACACTGGATTTCATCACCTCTAAAGTCATGTCCAGTTGTGAATCTCTAGTTCTATGATCCCAGAGCTTGGAACTTCCAGAGCAGGGGAGAGACATGGTCAGACCTTTGCTTTAGGCAGATCACTGATATCATTTGGAAGATAGATTGGAGGAGAGAAAGATTGGCAGTGGGATGATTTATTCATGAGACTCTATAAGAATCCAATGCTCACTATTCATCCATTCAACAAACATGTATTAAGCATCACTTATGTATAAAACTTAAACTGGTGCTGCGGAAACAAAGAACCTTCAAGGAGTTTATTTCATTCTCAGTCCTCAAGACTTCCAATCCTTCTTTATGTCTGCCAAGATCTCACCAAAGATGATTTCTACCAGGATGAATTCTACCATCTATTTATTCATATTATCTTTAGCTGTAGCATTCAGTAAGCACCTGTGTCTCTCATTCTTAGATATCTTTCCCTCCAATTGGCTTCCCCTTGATGGCAGAAAAAAGTATATTATATTTCACTTTATCTCTCTATAGTACTTTGCATAGAGAACACTGAGATGAGTAATCATGGATCCTTGGTTCTGGTCTGGGCTTTTGGAATATGATGTGGGAAGGAAGGAAGGAAGGAGAAAAAGATTGAGGAAAGAAAGGGAGGGGGGAAGGAAGGAAGGAAAGAAAGGGAGGGAGGAAGAAAGGAAGTGAGGGAGGAAGGAAGAAAGGAAGGGAGGGAAGAAGGAAGGGAGGGAAGGAGGGAGGGAGGGAGGGAGGAAGGAAGGAAGGAAGAAAGGAAGGAAGGAAGGAAGGAAGGAAGGAAGGAAGGAAGGAAGGAAGGAAGGAAGGAAGGAAGGAAGGAAGGAAGGAAGGAAGGAAGGAAGGAAGGAAGGAAGGAAGGAAGGCAGAAAGGAAGGAAGGAAGGAAGGGAGGGAAGGAAGGAAGAACAAAAGGGGGGAGGAAGGAGGAAAGAAAGGGAGGGAGGGAAAGAAGGAAGGGAGGGAGGGAAGGAGGGAGGGAGGGAGGGAGGAAGAAAGGAAAAAAGGATGAAAGGGAGGGAGGAAGAAAGGAAGGAAGGAAGGAAGGAAGGAAGGAAGGAAGGAAGGAAGGAAGGAAGGAAGGAAGGAAGGAAGGAAGTCATATTAATTAAATAGCAACAAAATGGGAGGTTCCTCTAAATAGAAAGAACCAGTAAGGTTGACCTTGAGTAGATTCTATGAGAAGTGAGCATTTCTCTCTTGTAACTAATGAATCTTTGTATTAGAACTAAGCTTTCTCCTCTTTTCTACTTTCTCATCCAGAGACCAACAATTATGGGGAATGTCTCTTAAAAATTTACCAGGCCAGGATCTAATCAGACAGTAAAAGAAATTCTAAGTTTGGCTAATGGATGCATTCTTTCTTTATTGTGTTTATTCAAATCTAGAAAATATTGATTCTCCTTTTTATCAAACAAATGATATGGAAATTGGTATTTCTTTGACGAAGATTTGGGTGACCCAAGTCATGTACTGCAAGAGCTTCACTGTAATGTAGTCCAGCCTCTCATTGTAATATTTATTTTCTTATTATTTGTTGACCAGAGTTGATTGCCACCCTTTAGGAATGCCTACACTTTGAAGGATGTATATAATCTATGAATCCACCATCATGAGGGATCTTTGGTCTAAGAGAGATGGCCAAATGACTATCATTTTGTTAATTAATAAAATGATCCAATCACCCCAAAACTTTGTCTCTCAAGCTTTTTAATCATCACAGTGCTAAGAAATATGTCATTTTGGACTAAAGTATAGAAATGCAAGGGAGAAGGGGAGGGGGTGAAGAAATCCCTCTACCTGTTTGGTATCTTTTTTGCACATTCAACATTAAATTGCCCTTCAAAAACCAAGATATTAACAAAACCTACTTTCTCACACTCTCTGAATTCTTAATAAAGGGCTGGACCAAACAGTCCAAGTTCCATTTGATAACAAGTTTGAGAAAATAATTTTTTACAATGCAAAACCTAATGGGATGCATAGCTTCCCTTTGCTTTGCAAGCGACTTCTCTGTGTTCAATGATAAGGCCAGAAATTAAAGCAGGACTTAATTCAGCTTTAAGTGGGAGCAGACATACTGAAGCTTTAATAACTCTAGAGTCAGCCTGGAGCAGATTAGATTTTCCTGCCTCCTCCCTTCAGAGCAGCTAATAGCAGACTGTATTTCTATCATTAATCCATGCCTTTTGGACCTTTCGCCTTTTTATCCCTCTGCCTCAAGGAGGAAGCATCATTAGCCCTGCTGTGGATGACTGCCCCAAGCCCAGAGAGATTCATTGCAAGCTTAAAGGTCATGGACTTAAGAGCCAGTTTCAAACAGAGTGAAGGAATCTGAGAAGAAGTCTGAGAATCTCTGACCCCAGAAGCAGAGTCTCAGAATGGGGGGCAGGGAGCAGAGGAAGGGAAGATAGTGTGTTCCACATTCAGTTGCCATGGCTCTGTGAAGAGAAATCGCTGGGGATTACCACCAGAAGAAGCTCCTGGAGAAGTCGAGCAGACCCTAAGAAAATCTGCACAATAGCCTTAATTCATTTGGGGTCCTATCCCACCCCCTATTTTGATGCCCTTCTTCTTGGTCCTTGAACTCCACCTCCTTCTTGTCAAGTCTTTTAAGTTTAGATTTCCCTCAACCCATCCTTCCAGGGTTGTTCCTGATAATTACTAAAGCCAGGGATCCCCCACCATCATTCCATTTCCCAGAAGTCATGAGCTCACTAGTGAGGGTGGAATTATACAAACTTCCTAATGATCAGAGCTGTCCCAAGGTGGGATGGGCTGCCTCTAAATGGAGTTGGTAGAGTTTCCTTCCCTGGAAGTCTTCAAGTAGAGGCTGGATAACTATTGCTGGCCAGAGATGCTACAGTGGAAGTTTCCTCCACATAGGAGCTAGAGAACACCTTCCAACTCTCCAAAACAGGGATTCTATGACAGCACAGGCCCTGTGTGCTGGGAAAATACTTGTGTTAAGTGTTTTATTCTGAAGTTTCTTTGGTATAGACTAGAGGAAGAACTCTAGAAATTAGAGAAAACAGTAGAGACACAATCCAATAGGGACCATGAGATTTACTAGTTACCAATTTCTGAATGATACCACTGCTTGAAGATCACAAGCCTGAAGGTGTTAACCCTTCTAGAAGCACTTTTAGATTAATGGAAGATTCTCAAAGACCGATATACCTGCAAAATCCAAATAAATAAATCTCTAAAAATAGAATTTTAATGTGACAGATTCTAAAAGGGGATAGATTTCTCCCTGACATCTCTCAGAATTGTGGGAAGTCCCCGTCCCTTGCTGCTAATAAGGCCAACCTGCAAAAAAATCAAATTCTCCCCTTTTCCAGGCAGCTATAATATTGCCAATAGAATGAACACTAACTGAGGTTCAATTCCAGCTCTGGCAACTTCCTAGCTGTGGGTCTTTGAATAGCTCATTTAAGTTCAATGTGACTCAGTTTACTAATCTGTATAATGAGGGAATTGATTGTTTTTTAAGATACCTAAACTCTTGGCACTTTATAAGTGATATATCTTTTTTATTTTAAATTTTTATTTATTTATTAAAGCCTTTTATTAACAAAACATATGCATTAGTAGTTTTTCAACACTGACCCTTGTAAAACCTTCTGTTTCAATTTTTCCCCTCTTTCCCCCACTCCCTCCTTTGGATGGCAGGTAGTCTAAAACATGTTAAATATGTTGAAATATATGTTAAATCCCATATATGTATACATGTTTATATAGTTATCTTGCTGCACAAGAAAAATTGGATCAAGAAAGGAAAAAAAAACCCGAGAAAGAAAACAAAATGCAAGCAAATAACAATAGAAAGAGTGAAAATGATGTGTAGTGGTCCATAACCAGTTCCCACAGGTCTCTCTCTGGGTGTAGATGGCTCTCTTCATCACAAGGTCATTAGAACTGGTTTGAATCATCTCATTGTTGGAGAGCCATGGTCATCAGAATTGATGATAATTCCTCCTAAACTAATTTGCTTATTCAGAACTATATCAATCAAATGAGCAAAAAAAAAAATAGATAGATAGATAGATAGATAGATAGATCGATCGATCTAAGGGATCTGTTTCTGTTCATTTCTATGTGACATATCTTGCATCATGAATTGGTGTCCAACATAAGTCCTTGCTAATGCACAATATTAAATTTTGTAATGGAATGAAAATAGGAAAAGCTCTAGGCTATCAGTGAAGATGTCTGGGTCCTTCCTGCCATAAATGAGTGTCTGACTTTAAGAAAGATTTTTACCTTCTCTTTGACTCAGTTTTGTCATTTGGTCTAGACTGTCTCCAAGGAACCTCTTGACTCTTCTAGCCTATATCTAGCACATAGTAAGTAGGCACTTACGACTTAAGTACTTCTTACTTGCTGGATAGATATAGTTTCCCAATTCATGGAGATAAAAAAAATAAATTGCTACTGAAGTTCACGTATCCATTCGTCATCTTTTGCCCCATCTTGGAAATGAATCAATTCTTAGGACTAATAAAAGGTGTTGGTCTGAATATCAATATTAACATGAGTCTGTTGGTAATTCCACCGAAATGGGACACATGCCCATTCTGAGATTTCCTAGTTAAAATAATGTCAATACTCAAGCAAGGACAGAATCTGCTTTGTCTGTTTTTATTCATGTCAAGCCAGGACAGGCCTTTCTCTTTAAATTTCCTTTTGAGTTGTTTCAGCATAATTGAAATATGACCAGTGTGAGGTAAAGAGAATAAGAGCATGTGCTTGAAATATAATTCTGAAAAGAGACATAGTTTGGGAATGCTAGAGAGGAGAAACATATTAGATTAGATTAGGACTTCCGGCCAAGATGGCGGCGTGGAGGCAGACAGCTGCTTGAGCTCCTCGTTTTCTCTCAGAACTTACTTCATGACAAGCCTCTGACTTAATGCTTGACCCAGAAAGAAATCCACAAATTATCACCAAGAGAAGACATCCTTGAAAGTCGCCAGAAAAGGTCTGTGTTTGCTCGGGGGAGGGTCAATCAGACTGGGCGCAGACTGAGGGCAGACAGCCAGAGCAAGACAGGCAGCTCACGCAGCTCAGACCGGAGGGGGAGGGGTGTGATCTCTGCCATTTCTGTGAAAGGGCTTTTGCCCCAGTGTGGATGCTCCATCTTGGCAGCAAGCCAGGAGCGGCAGAGAGGGTGTAAACACCGGAGGTGAAGATTAAAACCCCAGAAAGCCAGCGTCTCTCAGAGCCCGGCCACCCCCAACCCCCACCTGGACTGACTCGGTGCGTTCTCAGAGCCTCAGAGCGCAGACTCAGTACAGTCATTGCTGTTCTGTTAGTGGCTCTCTGCTGCCCTACCCCCAGTCTGTAGAGGAAGCCCATTAATAACATCCAGCCCTATCCCCCGCAAAACAGACCAATTGTTTCTCTTGTCAGTTTGTTTTCTTTGATTCCTACTCTGACAAAATGAACAAAAAATTCAAAAGGGCTCTAACCATTGACAGCTTCTGTGTGGAGAGGGAGCAGACTTCAAATGCTGAGGAGACTAGGAACAGACTGTCCCCAGATGTATCCCCTGGGAGGGATATAAGCTGCTCCTCAATACAAAAGAACCTCATAGAGGAAATCAAAAAGGCTCTCACAAGAGAGCTGGAAGAGAAATGGGAAAAGGAAAGGGAAGCTTGGCAAGAGAGCCTGGAGAAGTCATCCCATGCATTCAAAGACAGAATGGATAAAGAAATCAAATCATTGAGAAACAAGATTAGTGAGCTGGAAAAGGTAAACAACTCCAAGGAAAACAGGATTAGTGAGCTGGAAAAGGTAAACAACTCCAAGGAAAACAGGATTAGTGAGCTGGAAAAAGAAATCAGCTCTCTAAAAAATAAAATGGATAAAATGGAAAAAAATTCCATAGAAGATAAAAACTCAATTGGACAATTACAAAGAGATATAAAAAAAGTGAGTGAAGAAAATACATCATTGAAAATTAGACTGGAACAAGTAGAAATGAATGATTCAAGGAGAAACCAAGAGGGAGTCAAGCAAAACCAGAGAAATGAAACAATTGAAAAGACTGTCAAGTACCTTACCAGAAAGACAACAGACCTGGAAAACAGATCCAGGAGAGACAATTTGAGAATAATCGGACTCCCTGAAAAATGGGAGGAAAAAAAGAGCTTGGACACCATTTTCGAGGAAATTATCAAAGAGAACTGCCCAGACGTTTTGGAAACAGAGGGTAAAATAGACATTGAGAAAATTCATCGATCACCTACTGAAAGGGACCCTAAAATCAAAACGCCAAGAAATATAGTGGCCAAGTTCAAGAACCATCAGACAAAGGAAAAGATATTGGAAGCTGCTAGAAAAAAACAATTCAGATATGGAGGATCCACAATAAGGATAACACAGGATCTAGCAGCATCCACATTAAAAGAACGCAGGGCCTGGAACATGATATTCCGAAAGGCTAAGGAACTTGGTATGCAGCCAAGAATAACTTACCCAGCAAGAATGAGCATCGTTTTCCAGGGAAGAAGATGGACATTTAACGAAATAAATGAATTCCATCTATTTTTGATGAAAAAACCAGACCTACATAAGAGGTTTGATCTTCAAATACAGAACTCAAGAGACTTCTAAAAAAGGTAAAAAGAAATCTTGAGAACTATACTTCTGTCAAAAAAATGTGTAAAGAACATATGTACAATTTGTCTTAGAAACTAGAGGTAGAAAAGAGATTATATCATAAAAAAGTATAAAGTGGTGGTACTACATCTCATGAAGAGGCAAAGGTAACCTATTATATCTGAGAGAAAGAAAGGAGGGAGATGAACATAGCGTGTATCAATAGACATATTCGATTTATGGTGAAACTTCTTCCACTTCATTGAAAAGTGAAAGGGAAGGAGTAAGCTAAGGGGAAGGGAATACAGTAATTTCGAGGAAAAGGGGTAAAATAAGGGGAGGATCTTTAAGGTGGGGGAGGGATCCTAAAAAGGGAGGGCTGTGAAAAGCAAGTGGTGTTTACCAGTTTAATACTGGATAGGAGGGTAAAAGGGAAGGAAAGGGGAAAAGCATAAGCAGGGGTTAATAGGATGGCAAGCAATATAGAATTAGTCCTTCTAACCATAAATGTGAATGGGGCAAACTGCCTCATAAAGAGGAAGCAGTTAGCAGACTGGATTAAAAGTCAGAATCCTACTATATGTTGTTTACAGGAAACACACCTGAAACAGGATGAGACATTCAAACTAAAAGTAAAAGGGTGGAGCAGAATCTATTATGCTTCAGGCAAAACCAAAAAAGCAGGAGTAGCCATTCTCATCTCAGATCAAGCAAAAACAAAAATTGATCTAATTAAAAGAGATAAGGAAGGGCATTATATCCTGCTAAAGGGAAGCATCAATAGTGAAGCAGTATCAATATTAAACATGTATGCACCAAGTGGTGCAGCATCTAAATTCTTAAAAGAGAAATTAAGAGAGCTGCAAGAGGAAATAGATAGCAAAACTATAATAGCGGGAGATCTCAACCTTGCACTCTCAGAATTAGATAAATCAAACCACAAAATAAATAAGAAAGAAGTCAAAGAGGTAAATAGAATACTAGAAAAGTTTGATATGATAGATCTTTGGCGAAAGCTAAATGGAGACAGAAAGGAATATACTTTCTTCTCAGCAGTTCATGGAACCTATACAAAAATTGATCATATACTAGGGCATAAAAACCTCAAAATCAAATGTAGTAAGGCAGAAATAGTAAATGCATCCTTTTCAGACCATAATGCAATCAAAATAACATTTAATAAAAAGCCAGGGGAAAATAGACCAAAAAAAAAAAAATAATAATTGGAAACTAGATATAAGGGAGAGGGGAGGAAGAGTTTGATTGATATATATAGATACAGATATTTTATATATATGCATATATATATATATATATACATATATATATATATATATATATATATATATATATATATATATATATAGAGAGAGAGAGAGAGAGAGAGAGAGAGAGAGAGAGAGAGAGAGAGAGAGAGAGAGATTCCATTGTCACCTCCCAGATTAGTAAGGAGAGAATGATCTTTGGTCCCCTTCATAAAAGGGAAAGAAAAAAGGAAGAGAAGGGTCTGCCCTCAGAGAGCTAACAATCTGAGAGAATGATCCAAACCCTCAAAATGAATTTGTAATAGCATTAGACTGCTGGGGTTTGCATCTGGCCCTATCAGTTCATGACCACTGCAAGCCCAGTGGGATATTATCCCTCAGGGAGACATAAGCATTGAGACTTTTTGGTCATTTCCACATGGATATCAGGGTTGTCCTGAAAGGCAGGTCAAATTTTATATCATCAAGCCAAGGAAAAGCCCTTCGCACACAAACATCAGTGTGAATGACCTAAGGAGGAAAATTCAGCTTGGAATGATAGAAGTGACCGAAGGTCAGAAAGCCTGAATACTGGTGCCAGAAGTCCCTCCTGCTCTCTGGAACTTAGTTTCATCTTACATAATATGAGGTTAGGCTACAATCAGGGGTTATTAAATTTTTTGTGTTATAGGGTTCCTTTGACAGCCTGATAAAGCCAACTGAAGGTAATTAGGTAATACTATAGGGCACAGAGTGCCTGGCCTAGAGTCAGGGAGATTCATCTTCCTATGTTCAAATCCAGCCTTAGATATTTACTAGATGTGTTACCCTAGGGAAGTTATTTAACCCTGTTTACCTCAGTTCCCTTATTTATAAAATGAGCTGGAGAAGGAAATGGCCAACCATTCCAATCTCTTTGCCAAGAAAAACCCAAATGGGGTCACAAAGAGTCAGACACAACTGCAAAATAACTCAACAACAAAGCTAGTCAGCTCTTCTTAAAATAATGCTTTTAAATGCTCCTAAGTTGCGAAGGAAACTAATTATTCAGATATGTAATATCAAAATATTAAAAAACTAAGTTGGAGGATCTAGGTTTAAAAAGTCTGGTAGATTTTTGTAATGGCAAGGAATTGGAAGTTGAGTGGCTGCCCAGCAGTTGGAGAATGGCTGAATAAGTTATGGCATATGAATGTAATGGAATATTATTGTTCTATAAGAAATGAGCAGCAGACTGATTTCAGAAAGGCCTGGAGAGACTTACAGGAACTGATGCTGAGTGAAGTGACTAACACCAAGAGAACATTGTACAACAACAAGATTAAGTTATGATCAGCTGGAATGGATTTGACTCTTTTCAAAATGGGGTGATTTGAGGCAATTCCAATAAACTTGGAACAGACTTAGAATGGAAAGTGCATCCACATCCAGAGAGAGAAATATGGAGGCTGAACATAGACCAAAACATAGTATTTTCATCTTTTTATTGTTGTTGTTTGTTTACCTGTTTTTTTTCTTTCTTGTTTTCCCCCTTTTTATTGGAGTTTTTTTGTGCAGCATGATAAATATGGAAATAAGTTTAGAAGAATTGCACTTATTTAACCTATATTAGATTACTTGCTATTGGGGGAAAAGAGGGAAAAATTGGGGACACAAGGTTTTCCAAAGATGAATGTTGAAAATTATCTTTGCATGTATTTGGAAAAATGAAAAGCTATTATACAAATTAATTAATTAATTAATTGAAAAGAAAATCTGGTAGATTATCTTCCAACTCTGAATATTTGTATGCTTCTCAATGTTTCTTCTTGCCCTGGTTGAATAGACATTGGGGAGTAAGAAAAGAAGAATAAGGTCCACGTCCTTCCCTCAGGGAGTTGCCAATTGAAAGAGTAGTTACTTAAATAAATGGAAGATAGAAAAGCCAGTTTTCATCACTGGTTAGATTATTTGGGGCAAACAGTCAGTGTTGTTAAAAAGCTGAAGCCATCCCTGGGAGCTGGAAGAATCAAGAGTGACTTCTTGGAGGAGGTGAGACTTGAAGAACTGACTATTGTTCCTTCGCTCTTGGGTGACCTAGAGCTCTCTTAATGGAATACACGTTCAGTGACTCCAGAGTCAAACAATCCCAGAGATGAAGCCCCTGCCCTCCACCCCCAATCCTTCTGGTCAAGGAGTCACACATGACTTAGTACAGAGCACCTAATGAAGCTGTGGAAAACACATTTCACTGGCTAGAAATGAACAGTAAAGGGGCTATTCATCCCAAAGAGCTGGCCGCTTTCCACGGCACATGCAGCTTCGGACAAAATCCACTTTTTCTTCCCCCTCCCCCCCAAACCCATTTTGCTGTATAAAGGACTATTGATCTGGTCATTAAACCAGCGGGTGTCTGCTGATTTCACCCTCAAAAAAAAAAAAAAAAAAAAAAAAAAAAAGATTAGATTAGAACATATTATCTTTGGAGAAAAGCCAAGGATGAGCACTGACAAAGGGTCATTCGATTTGGTAATGAAGAGAACACTTTGGTAATTTTGCAAGGATAGTTTCAGATGGAATGATGAAGTGGGAAGCAAGATAATAAACAGGTGATTGAGGATTTAGTGAAAGAGAGAAAATAGAGACAAAGAGTAAAGATCTGCCCCCCTGAACAGACACACACACACACACACACACACACACACACACACACACACACACACACACACGACTGACAAAAAGGAGACTCCCCAGATCATCGAGGACTGTATGACTCTACGACATCTAAACAGATTTTTATCTTAGCTTATTTAATAACTGAGTATTCACAATTCCACTGGATAATTGTAATAATGAATGGGGGGGAGAGGAATAGGGGATGGGGGAAGGATTACAGTAAATAGGTAAGATTGTTCTTGCAGAACATTAACATTCCACTACATTTTTATATCACAAATTGTTCAGCCATTCCTGACCTAATGGATATCTTTTAATTTCTTCTACTGAAAACTTCCTCGTCATCTACTTTGATCATTTATCAATTGGGGAATGACTTGTATTCTTATATATTCAAATCAATTTTTTATATATTTTAGAAAGAAAAACTTTATCAGAAAAACTTTCTATAAAAATGTTCCCCACCTTTCTGTTTTATTTCTAATCTTGGTTGTATGTGAAACTTTAAAAATTTAATGTAATAAAATTATCTATTTTTCATTTCATCATATCCCCTATCCTTTGTTTGGTCATAAATACTTTACTTCTCCAAAGATCTAACTATTCCTTTTATTCCTAATAGGCTTATGATATCACCCTTTACGTCTAAATGATATACTCATTTTGACCTGATCTAAGTATGTGAGATTTGACATGTGACTAGTTTCCACCATCCTTTTTTCCTGCTTTTCTGGGCTGCTTTTGTTAAATAGTTTGTACTTATGCCAGAAGCTGGAGTCTTTGTGTTTATCAAGCAGGAGATTACTATAATCATTGACAACTGTGTCTTGTGTGTTAATCTATTACACTGATGTACTCTTTTAACCAGTACCAAATAATTTTAATGATTTCTCCTTTATAATATAGTTATAGATCTAGTGTGGCTCGACTACCTTCCTTTGCAATCTTTTTCATTCAGGCCTTTGATATTCTTGTCCTTTTATTCTTCCAGATGGGTTTTTCACCTATATCTATCTATCTATCTATCTATCTATCTATCTATCTATCTATCTATCTATCTATTTTGCTAATTTGATTGATACGGTTCTGAATAAGCAAATTCATTTAGAAGGAATTATCATGTTTATTCTATTAGCTCAGTTTATGAACATTTGGTATTTTTCCAATAGCTTAGATCTGACTATACTTATGAAAAGTGTTTTGTTATTGTGTTCATATAGTTTTTCTTGGCAGATGGGCTCCCATATATTTTTATAATTTATGCAGTTATTTTAAATGGAATTTATTTTTCTATTTCCTTCTTCTGGGCTTTGTAGGTAATTTATATAAATGATACTGATTTATGTGCATTTGTTGTATACCCTGTAACTTTATTAATTATGTTAATTGGTTCAAATAGCTTGTTAGTTGATTCGCTAGGATTCTCTAATTATACTATCATATCATTTGCAAAGAGTTACAGCTTTGTTTCTCTCTGCCTATTCTAATTCTTTCAACTTATTTTCCTTCTCTTATTTCTAAGACTAACATTTCTAGTACAATATTGAATAATAATGATGATAATAGGCATCCTTGTCTCATTTCTGATCTTATTGGGAAGGCTTCTAGCTTATCATTATTTATGTGCTTGCCGATGGTTTTAGATAGATACCATTTATCATTTTAAAGAAAACTCCTTATCCTCTAATGTTTCTAATAGGAATTGGTATTGTATTTTTATCAAAAGCTTTTTCTGTACCTACTGAGATAATCACATGATTTCTATTAGTTTTATTATTGATATGGTGCTATTATCTAAACCAAGAAAAGACAAAACAGAGGGAAAATTATAGATTAATTTCCCTTATTAATATTGATGCAACTATTTTAAATAAACATTAACCAGGGATTACAATAATTTATCACAAGGATAATAGACTAAGAAGAGGTGAAGTTTATACCAGTAATTCAGGGTTGGTTTAATATTAAGAAAACTATCAAAATAATCCAACATATCAATTTGTGTCATAAAAAAAAGAATTTAGTAAGACACCTTCACTTATTTTTTCCAAATGATTTATATAGTATCAGAATTATTTATTATTATTATTTTTTATTATATATATATATATATATTTTATAATATTATCCCTTGTATTCATTTTTCCAATTTACCCCCCCTCCCTCTATTCCCTCCCCCCGACGACAGGCAATACCATACATTTTACATGTGTTACAATATAGTCTAGGTACAATACATGTGTGCGAATATCACTTTCTTGTTGCACAATAAACATTAGAATCCGAAGGTACATGCAACCTGGGCAGACAGATATTAGTGCTAACAATTTTCATTCCCCTCCCAGTGTTTCTTCTCTGGGTGCAGCTACCTCTGTCCATCATTGATCAACTGGAAGTGAGTTGGATCTTCTTTATGTTGAAGATTTCCACTTCCATCAGAATACATCCTCATACAGCATTGTTGTTGAAGTGTACAGTGATCTTCTGGTTCTGCTCATTTCACTCAGCATCAGTTGATTTAAGTCTCTCCAGGCCTCTCTATATTCCTCCTGCTGGTCATTTCTTACCGAGCAATAATATTCCATAACCTTCATATACCACAATTTACCCAACCATTCTCCAACTGATGGACATCCATTCATCCTCCAGTTTCTAGCTACAACAAAAAGAGCTGCCACAAACATTTTGGCACATATATGTCTCTTTCCGCTCTTTAGTATTTCTTTGGGATATAATCCCAGTAGTAGCGCTGCTGGGTCAAAGGGTATGCACAGTTTGATAACTTTTTGGGCATAATTCCAGATTGCTCTCCAGAATGGCTGGATTCTTTCACAACTCCACCAGCAATGTATTAGTGTCCCAGTTTCCCCACATCCCCTCCAACATTTGTCATTATTTGTTCCTGTCATCTTAGCCAATCTGACAGGTGTGTAGTGGTATCTCAGAGTGGTCTTAATTTGCATTTCTCTGATCAGTAGTGATTTGGAACACTCTTTCATGTGAGTGGATATAGTTTCAATTTCTTCCTCTGAGAATTGTCTGTTCATATCCTTTGACCATTTATCAATTGGAGAATGGTTCGGTTTCTTATAAATTTGGGTCAGTTCTCTATATATTTTGGAAATGAGACCTTTGTCAGAACCTTTGTTTTTAAAAATATTTTCCCAATTTGTTACTTCCCTTCTAATCTTGTTTGCATTAGTATTATTTGTACAGAAACTTTTTAGTTTGATGTAATCAAAATCTTCTATTTTGTGATCAATAATGATCTCTAGTTCTCCTCTGGTCATAAATTCCTTCCTCCTCCACAAGTCTGAGAGGTAGATTATCCTCTGTTCCTCTAATCTATTTATTATCTCCCTCTTTATGCCTAAATCATGGACCCATTTTGATCTTATCTTGGTATATGGTGTTAAGTGTGGATCCATATCTAATTTCTGCCATACTAATTTCCAGTTTTCCCAACAGTTTTTTCCGAATAATGAATTTTTATCCCTAATGTTGGAATCTTTGGGTTTGTCAAAGATTAGATTGCTATAGATGTACCCTTTTTTGTCCTTTGTATCTAATCTGTTCCACTGATCTACCGGTCTATTTCGTAGCCAATACCAAATGGTTTTGGTGACTGCTGCTATATAATATAGCTTTAGATCAGGTACACTTAGACCACCTTCCTCTGAGTTTTTTTTCATTAGTTCCCTTGCAATTCTTGACCTTTTATTCTTCCATATGAATTTTGTTGTTATTTTTTCTAGGTCATTAAAATAGTTTCTTGGGAGTCTGATTGGTATAGCACTAAATAAATAGATTAGTTTGGGGAGTATTGTCATCTTTATTATATTCGCTCGGCCTATCCAAGAGCACTGAATGTCTTTCCAATTATTTAAATCTGATTTTATTTTTGTGGCAAGTGTTTTGTAATTTTTCTCATATAATTCCTGACTTTTCTTTGGTAGATGGATTCCCAAATATTTTATACTCTCAACATTTGTTTGGAATGGAATTTCTCTTTGTATCTCTTGCTGTTGCATTTTGTTAGTGATATATAAAAATGCCGAGGATTTATGTGGATTTATTTTGTATCCTGCCACTTTGCTGAAATTTTGAATTATTTCTAGTAGTTTTTTAGCAGAGTCTTTGGGGTTCTCTAAGTATACCATCATGTCATCTGCAAAAAGTGATAGTTTGATTTCCTCATTTCCTACTCTAATTCCTTGAATCTCTTTCTCGGCTCTTATTGCCGAGGCTAGCGTTTCTAGTACTATATTGAATAGTAATGGTGATAGTGGGCAACCTTGTTTCACTCCTGATCTTACTGGGAAAGGTTGCAGTTTATTTCTATTGCATATTATGCTTACTGACGGTCTTAAATATATACTCCTGATTATTCTAAGGAATAATCCATTTATTCCTATACTCTCAAGAGTTTTTAGTAGGAATGGATGTTGGATTTTGTCAAATGCTTTTTCTGCATCTATTGAGATGATCATATGGTTCTTATTAATTTGATTATTAATATGGTCAATTATATTAATAGTTTTCCTAATATTAAACCAGCCCTGCATTCCTGGAATAAATCCTACTTGATCATAGTGTATTATCTTGGAGATGATTTTCTGAAGTCTTTTTGCTAATATCTTATTTAAGATTTTAGCATCAATATTCATTAAGGAGATTGGTCTATAATTTTCTTTCTCAGTTTTCGATCTACCAGGTTTAGGTATCAGTACCATGTCTGTGTCATAAAAGGAGTTTGGTAGGACTCCTTCATCCCCTATTTTTTCAAATAATTTATATAACATTGGGGCTAATTGTTCTTTAAATGTTTGGTAGAATTCACATGTGAATCCATCTGGCCCTGGGGATTTTTTCCTGGGGAGTTGATTAATAGCTTGTTCTATTTCTTTTTCTGAAATGGGACTATTTAAGCAATTTATCTCCTCCTCTGTTAATCTAGGGAGCCTATATTTTTGGAGAAAGTCATCCATTTCACTTAAGTTATCAAATTTATTGGCATAAAGTTGGGCAAAGTAACTCCTTATTATTTCTCTAATTTCCTCTTCATTGGTGGAAAGATCCCCCTTTTCATTTGTAAGACTATCAATTTGATTTTCCTCTTTCTTTTTTTTGATCAAATTTGCCAAAGGTTTATCTATTTTATTGGCTTTTTCATAAAACCAACTCTTGGTTTTATTTATTAATTCAATAGTTTTTTTACTTTCAATTTTATTGATTTCTCCTTTTAATTTTTGTATTTCGAGTTTAATTTTTGGTTGGGGGTTTATAATTTGGTCTTTTTCTAGCCTTTTAAGTTGTAAGCCCAATTCGTTAATCTTCTCTTTCTCAATTTTCTTCAAATAAGCCTCTAAAGATATAAAATTTCCCCTTATTACTGCTTTAGCTGCATCCCAAAGATTTTGATATGATGTCTCATCATTATCATTATCTTGGGTGAAATTGTTAATTGTTTCTATAATTTGCTCTTTCACCCAGTCATTCTTTAAGATGAGATTATTCAGTTTCCAATTACTTTTTGGTCTATTTACCCCTAACTTTTTACTGAATGTAGCTTTTATTGCATTGTGATCTGAGAAGAAGGCATTTATTATTTCTGCCTTCCTACATTTAATTTTGAGATCTTTATGTCCTAATATATGGTCAATTTTTGTATAGGATCCATGAACTGCTGAGAAGAAAGTATATTCCTTCCTATTGCCATTCAGTTTTCTCCAAAGGTCTATCATACCTAGTTTTTCTAATGTTCTATTTACTTTTTTAATTTCTTTCTTGTTTGTTTTGTGGTTTGATTTGTCTAAATCTGAGAGTGCTAGGTTGAGATCTCCCACTATTATAGTTTTACTGTCTATTTCTTCTTGCAGTTCTCTTAACTTTTCCTTTAGAAAGTTAGATGCTATACCACTTGGTGCATATATGTTTAGTATTGATATGGCTTCATTATTTATGCTACCTTTCAGCAGGATATAGTTTCCTTCCTTATCTTTTTTAACGAGATCTACTTCTGCTTTTGCTTGATCTGAGATAAGGATAGCTACCCCTGCTTTTTTGGCTTTACCTGAAGCATAATAAGCTCTGTTCCAACCTTTTACCTTTACTCTGTATGTATCTCCCTGCTTTAAGTGTGTTTCCTGTAGACAACATATTGTAGGGTTCTGCTTTTTGATCCAATCTGCTATCCGTCTCCGTTTGATGGGATCGTTCATCCCATTTACATTTACAGTTAAAATTACTAATTCTGTATTTCCTGCCATCGTATTATCCCCAGATTATACTTTTTTCCCTTGACCCCCCTGATCCCCCTCCCCGATATTTAATTTACAAACCCCCCTTGTGACGCGCAACCCTCCCTCTTTTTTTTTTTTTTTTTTTTTTAGGATCCCTCCCCCCTCCCTCCAAGTCCCTTCACTTATTCTCCTTTTCCTTTCCCCTTTTCCTCTCCCCCCTTTTAATGAGGTGAGAGAAAATTCTCTGAAAAACAAATATGTTAATTATTTACTCTTTGAGCCTCTTCTGATGAGAGTAAGATTCACACAATGATTCTCCCCCTCACTAAGTTCCCTCAGATATGGTGTATTTTCTATGTCTCTTCCTGGGATGTAGTTTCCCTCTTTTTATCACTCCTTCCCCTTTTTCTGAACCGACCTCCTTCCCTTTACCACACCCCCCTTTTTTTCTTTTATATCAGTAAAATCAAATTATCCTTGAGTATTTTTTATATACCCACAACAAAGTTACAGTTCTCAAGGGTTCTGTGTACCTTTTTCTGTTTCTCTTCAGTCTTGTGGATGTAGATCAAATTTTTTGTTTAAGTCTGGTTTTTTTCTTAGAAACATATAGAATTCCTCTGTTTCATTGAATGACCATCTTCTTCCATGGAAAAAGATGCTAAACTTAGCTGGGTAGTTCATTCTTGGTTGCAGTCCTTGATCTTTTGCCTTTCGGAATATCAGGTTCCAGGCCCTTCTATCTTTTAATGTGGAGGCAGCCAGATCTTGGGTGACCCTTATTGTGGCACCTTGGTATTTAAATTGTTTTTTTCTAGCTGCTTGCAGGATTTTCTCCTTTGTGTGGTAATTCTGCAGCTTAGCCACAATATTCCGTGGTGTTCTTTTTTTAGGGTCTATTTCAGAAGGAGTTCGATGAATTCTTTCCACATCTACTTTCCCTTCTGTTTCTATTATCTCTGGACAGTTCTCTTTGATAATTTCCTGTAAAATAGAATCTAGGCTCTTTTTTTGGTCATAGTTTTCTGGAAGTCCAATAATCCGCAGATTATCTCTCCTAGATCTATTTTCCAGGTCTATAGATTTTCCCAGTAAGTATTTGACGTTGTTCTCCAGCTTCTCATTTTTTTTGTTTTGTTTGACTGATTCTTGGGTTCTCTGTGAATCATTCATTTCTATTTGTTCCATCCTGACTTTTAAGGAGTTATTTTCTTCTTTCACAGTTTTTAGTTCTTTTTGTAAATGCCCAATTTCATTTTTAAATGAATTATTTTGCTCTATTGAATTTTTTTCCATTTCCCTAATTTTTTTTTTTGAGAATTATTTTCTTTTTCCAATTCAGAAATTCTATTTTCTTGAGACTTTTTTATCTTTTCCAATTCAGAAATCCTACTTTCCTGTGTTTTTTTAACCTTTTCTAATTCACTAATTTTGTTTCCCTGCATCTCCTGTGAATTCTTTATTTTTTCCAACTCCAATTTCAGGACGTTGTTATTCTCTATCATAACTTCCCTTTCCTTGCCCCATTTTTCTTCGATCTCCCTCAATTTCTTAAGAGCTTCTTCTAGGAGAGAGTTATGTGATGGGGGGCAGGAATCGTTCCCCTTTAGGTTGTTATCTTCTGAATCTTTGCTGTTAACTTCCTCGGGGTTGGATACCCGCTCTTTCTCTGTATAGAAGGAATCTATAGTTTTTCTAGCTTTTTTGCTCATACTTAAAAAATGTTTTGGGGTCTGTCCCTGGGGTAGGAAATTATTTACTTCTTTACCAGCTTCCTCCCAGACCGGATGGATGCAGCGGCTCCTGAGCCTGAGCTAAGAGAGAGCTCTGGGAGAGAGTTCCCCACCCCCTCCCTGGAAGCGCCTCAGAGGTGATTAGCACTGCTGTGCTTCGAGGGCGTAGAATAGTGAAGACAGCAAGAAGCTCAGCCTATGTGTCTGGGTGGGGAGTGGACGTCTGCAGCAGGTGACGTGAGAAGCCCCTGCGCTCAAACTGGAAGTGTCTTCCAGAAACCGCGGTCCCTAGTTCAAAGGTTCCGCTTCTCTGGGACTTCCTGGAGCTGAGTTCCACTCCCTCCAGCTAAGCTAGGCAGTGTGTGTTGCCTTGGGCCGTATCCACCCACTTGTCAGTCTCTTAACTATTCTCAGGAGGTAGCTGAGGCCACACCCCCTGGTGCCTGAGTCACCCCCAGGGTCCGGGGAAAATCTAATCTGAGTTTTAAAATATTTTGGCTTTCTCTTCTGAACTGCTAAATAATTAGCAGAGAAGAGCTAACAGCCTGTGCCAGATTCCTTTACCTCAGTGGCTTCTCTGATCCCAGAGCCCCTCCCAGCGCAATGGGCGCAGTGTGCCCCTACCCCACCGTCTGTGCTGGTCTTTCTTATTCCTCCCCTGAGAACTGACCTTTCCTGTTGAAACTCCAGATTCTCTTCAGCTGGTAAGTCGTGCTTCCAGTCCTTGTGGTATCTATCAGTCCTGAGCTAATTTTGAGACTTAATTTATCTAATTGGTTGTGAGGGAGTGAGGACGTTCACTGAGTCGTGTGTTTCCTCTCCGCCATCTTGGCTCCGCCCGATCTATTTATTATTTTTTATTATAGCTTTTTATTTACAAGATATATGCATGGATAATTTTTCAACATTGACAATTGCAAAACATTTTGTTCAAATTTTCCCCTTCCTCCCCCCCTGAGATGGCAGATAGACCAATACATATTAAATACGTTAAAGTATATGTTAAATACAATATATGTATACTCTCTATTTCTTCTTGCAAAGTCGTTTAATTTTTCCTCTAAGAATGTATATGGTATACCATTTGGTGCATATTTATTTAGTATTGCTATTGCTTTTTTGTCTGTTAACTTTTAGCAAGATCATTCCTTATGTCTTTTAATTAGATCTATTTTTGCCTTTATTTTGTATAAAATCAGGATTAATAGATACCCTTTCTTTTTTATTAATTTTTATAATTATAATTTTTTGACAGTATATATGCATGAGTAATTTTTTTATAATGTTATCCCTTGTATTCATTTTTCCAAATTTTCTCCTCCCTCCCTCTACTCCCTCCCCTAGATGACAGGCAATCCCATACATTTTACATATGTTACAATATAACCTAGATACAATATATGTGTGTAAATCCAATTTTCTTGTTGCATGTTAAGTATTGGATTCCAAAGGTGTAAGTAACCTGGGTATAAAGACAGTAGTGCTAACAATTTACATTCACTTCCCAGTGTTCCTTCTCTGGGTGTAGTTGTTTCTGTCCATCATTGATCAACTGGAAGTGAGTTGGATCTTCTTTATGTTGAAGATAACCACTTCCATCAGAATACATCCTCATACAGTATTGTTGTTGAAGTATATAATGATCTTCTGGTTCTGCTCATTTCATTCAGCATCAGTTCATGTAAGTTTCTCCAAACCTTTCTGAATTCATCCTGCTGGTCATTTCTCACAGAACAATAATATTCCATAATCTTCATATACCATAATTTACCCAACCATTCTCCAATTGATGGACATCCATTCATCTTCCAGTTTCTAGCCACTACAAAAAGAGCTGCCACAAACATTTTGGCACATACAAGTCCCTTTCCACCCTTTAGTATTTCTTTGGGATATAAGCCCAATAGCAGCAATGCTGGGTCAAAGGGGAAGCACAGTTTGATAACTTTTTGGGCATAATTCCAGATTGCTCTCCAGAATGGCTGGATTCTTTCACAACTCCACCAACAATGTATCAGTGTCCCAGTTTTCCCACATCCCCTCCAACATTCATCATTATTTGTTCCTGTCATCTTAGCCAATCTGACAGGAGTGTAGTGATATCTCAGAGTGGTCTTAATTTGCATTTCTCTGATCAATAGTGATTTGGAACATTCTTTCATATGAGTGGAAATAGTTTCAATTTCCTCATCTGAGAATTGTCTGTTCATATCATTTGACTATTTATCAATTGGAGAATGGTTTGATTTCTTACAAATTAGGGTCAGTTCTCTATATATTTTGGAAATGAGACCTTTATCAGAACCTTTAACTGTAAAAATATTTTCCCAATTTGTTACTTCCCTTCTAATCTTGTTTGCATTGTATTATTTGTACAGAAACTTTTTAATTTGATGTAATCAAAAACTTCTATTTTGTGATCAATAATGATCTCTAGTTCTCCTCTGGTCATAAATTCCTTCCTCCTCCACAGGTCTGAGAGGTAGACTATCCTTTGTTCCTCTAATCTATTTATGATCTCATTCTTTATGCCTAAATCATGGACCCTTTTTGATCTTATCTTGGTATATGGTGTTAAGTGTGGATCCATATCTAATTTCTGCCATACTAATTTCCAGTTTTCCCAACAGTTTTTTTCAAATAATGAATTTTTATCCCAAATGTTGGTATCTTTGGGTTTATCAAACATTAGATTGCTATAGTTGTACCCTTTTTTCCCCCTTTGTACCCTATTTGTTCCACTGATCGACTGGTCTATTTCTTAGCCAATACCAAATGGTTTTGGTGACTGCTGCTATATAATATAGTTTTAGATCAGGTACACCTAGACCACCTTCATCTGATTTTTTTTTTCATTAAATCCCTTGAAATTCTCGACCTTTTATTCTTCCATATGAATTTTGTTGTTATTTTTTCTAGGTCATTAAAATAGTTTCTTGGGACTCTGATTGGTACAGCACTAAATAAATAGATTAGTTTGGGGAGTATTGTCATCTTCGCTCGGCCTATCCATGAGCACTGGATGTTTTTCCAATTATTTAAATCTGACTTTATTTTTGTGGCAAGTGTTTTGTAATTTTGCTCATATAATTCCTGACTTTTCTTTGGTAGATGGATTCCCAAATATTTTATGCTCTTGACATTTGTTTGGAATGGAATTTCTCTTTGTATCTCTTGCTGTTGCATTTTGTTGGTGATGTATAAAAATGCTGAGGATTTATGTGGATTTATTTTGTACCCAGCAACTTTGCTAAAGTTGGGGAATTATTTCTAATAACTTTTTATTAGAATCTCTAAGTATACCATCATATCATCTGCAAAGAGTGACAGTTTGATTTCCTCATTACCTACTCTTATTCCTTTATAGATACCCTTTCTTTTATTTCTTTCTTTTTTCCCTTCCTTCCTTCCTTCCTTCCTTCCTTCCTTCCTTCCTTCCTTCCTTCCTTCCTTCCTTCCTTCCTTCCTTCCTTCCTTCCTTCCTTCCTTCCTTCCTTCCTTCCTTCTTTCCTTCCTTCCTGCTTTCCTTCCTTCCTTTCTTTTTTTAACTTTGGCTGAAGCATAATATATTCTGCTCCAACCTAGAGATAGGGAAAAGTGAAAGCTGTGAAAGATGGGAAGGAGCTTTGTACCCTTGGCATCTGGAAGGATTATGGTGCTATCCCTCAAGAGAGAACTTGGGGGCAGAGGGCAGCTTGATGGAGGAAATGTCTGATTCACTATGGGACATGCTGAATTTGAGAAGTCCAACAGACAGGTTATGATACTCAACTGGTATGAAGAAAAGGGGTTAGAGATTCAAATCTAGACTTCAGAGTCAGCCTTGGTATTGCCATCTCATTAGGACCCTCTGCCCTTTTGATTGAAGGCCAGAAGTGAAGAGCACATCCCAGATCTCTTAGGAAGCCAGTTACTTCACCATTTTCCACCTGGCTCCACTTTTTATATTTTTCCATCATGATCCAATCTGGATAGTTTCTCTGCTGCCCTGCCTCCCCTTTCAGCCTGTTATTAATAAACATTTATTAAGTGCCTACTATGTGCCAGCAGAGTTACTGGCACATTGTGAACACTTAATAAATATTTATTGAATAATAGAATGTACTCCTTCCTCTTTTCTAGCCTCTTCAAACCCCTACCCCTGTTAAAGACTCAGTACAAGTGTTATCTCCTATAGGAAGGCTTTTCTAAGCTTCCCAGTTATTATTGCTGCTATTATTGTTGGATTACCACGGGTATATCTTGTATATATTTATCTTTATACATGGTAGTTCTCTCCAGCAAAATAAGAATAGTAATCACCCAACTTTTTTTCTAAAATGGTAGCCCCCTGTGAACTGGTACTGCATCTTTCTTGTTTTTGCAGCCTTAGTTCCATGGCTTGAGACACAGGATTTTTTTGACAGATGCTTTTTTTTAATATTTAAAAACAAAACAAAAGAACCTCCCCAAACATACTCCTGCCCAAACAAATGAACAAACAAAAAAGAGCCAGATTAAATAAAATGTATGGTGAACATATCTAGCAAACATCTGTATGTACAATTAAATACTGTGTCTGTTACTGCAGCAAAATCTCAAACAAACAATATACAAGTGTTCTAGGAGGCTACAAACAATATGCAAGTGTTTTGGGGAGCTGGGGTAGGTAGAGGAAGGGTAAGCACATTTTAATTCATGGGATGGGGGAGATAAAATGGGGGAAAGTGAAAGGAGGGAGGAATCTATTTTTCTTTTTCATTCTCTTCATATAAATATATTCATAAAGATCAAAAAGAGGCAGAGGGGATAGAGTGCCTAGGGAAAGGGAGGAATGGGAGAATGAAGGACCCTTCCATATTACTCCCACAAAATGAAAGAAATTCACTGGGGCCCAGCATGAGAAAAAGGGATGTCTGAAAAAGAAGGGAGAGGATCATAGGGAGAAGTAAGCAGAGAAAAAGGGGGCCATCCAGGGGCAGAGAGAGAAAAGAAGGCAAAGTAAGCCCTTAGAACGAGTCTAGTGTTTCTGTGTGTGCATGTGCACGCCTGTTTCCCTGTCTCCATGACGCCATTGTCCATTTTTATGTGTTGATCTCCCTCATGTAAATTTATATGTCTTTATGGGTCAGCATCTTTATCTGTGCTTTTTCTGCATCCTTTGGTCACGCCAAGCAGCCCCAACCATGATGCTGACTTCTTCCCCATCTCCCCTGATTGAGAGCTGGTCCTCTCTAGGATGGCACGAGAAGATGTGAGGTTCCGTTTGAAAAGCCACATCAAATTGTATTGCACTGGACTGGTTTGACATGGTGTGGTTTGACTTGAGCTTGTAAGAGGGTCAGATGAGGAAAATCCATCGAGTGTCCTCAAATAGTCTCCACTTTCTGGCTTTGGGCACATTCGTTTGACATATACTTCCTGGAAATATGGATAGTAATTCTTATTTCAAATCTCATATCATAGTGCTCTGCATTCATTCCTCACTTATTTTCCCATACATCACCTTTACCTCTCCACAAGCAGACTGTTTGAACTGTGAGCTTCTTAAGTGCAGGGAAAACCACTCCTTGGTACATAGCTATTCTATGCATAAAACATATTCAATAAATGTTTGTCGAATGAATAAATGTAAAATGGCAAAATATACTTGAATAGTGCTTTGAAAAATTTATTTGATTCTCAAAAGAACACCATCTTGTCAGCAGGATACTGTTGCACCCATTTTATTGATTCATAAACTAAAGCTCCAAGAGATCCAGAGACTTGTCAGCAGTCAATAACTGGCACCTGAGAAATCAACCAAAAATATTCAGGATATATCCATCCTATTTTCAAACTCTATATAGCTTTCGTGTTAGCTATTAAATAAGTCAGAAATTAGGTTAGAAAGACCTTCAAATTAAAGATTCTTATCCCATATCTTTGAAGTTTTCCATTCCTTCAACTTCAGACAGTATTAATCCTATTACCTAAGCCCTGTGAGGGTTAGTATTGGCATTTTCTAAATAGCTGAAGCATATGGCATTTTCTATTTCTTCATCTAGATGAGCATTAAATATCCCAACAGCTGGTGCTCACATATCTTCTCTTCCAAGATAATTCTATAGTCTAATGGCTTTTGCAGATAGGATCTTCCCCTGGTATTTAGCTTTAATTACCATATATTTTCCTTAATTTTATTTAATTACTTCTGTTTTAAGCCTCATTGTACCATGCTATTCGCTTTGGGCTTTAAAATCTTCCTACATGTTACATGGTTATTATCTCCCCTTGAAGCCGCCCCTTTGCCAAAAATCACAGACTGAGGACTTATTGTTAAAAAACAAACCAAAACCAAAAAGCAAACACAAACATTTTGTGGTCTAAGTCATTGCACTTATAGAACTTCTCGTGGAGTAGTTATTGTGTATGTCTACAAACCAATACTTTCATTTTATAAAATTTTTCTATAAATTTCCTAAAGGAAAAATATAGATGCCCCACGTAATTGACCCCAGTATAATATTGATGTTACCATATCCGTTGTGATCTAAAGTAACATTAGGTCTGGTCCAGCTTCTTCTCCTCAGGTTAGATCCTATGTGGAAGATGATTGTAGCTCATTGTAGATGCTATATTTTAGTTCCAATATTGACAGATTTCAGTGGATCCAGAAGTGGATTCTGAGATCATGCCATGTAAAGATGCACTGAACTGAAGTATATATGAACTATATGGGACAGAATTATTATCCAATGAGAATGTGAGCTCTGAGAGCAGAGAATCTCTAACTTTTTATTTCTATTAATTTTCCATGTTGCATACAGTACTTTACACATGGTGAGTGCTTAATGAATGCTTCGTTCATGATGAGCTATCACTTATGGACAGAGAATAGTGCTGGTTTTAGCATCAGAAGTCCTGTATTCAAATCTTACCTCTGCAACGTATTGTCTGTGTGATGTTGGGAGATTCATTTACCTTCCCTGGGTCTTAGTGTCCCTGCAATTGAGGGAGATTAACCAAAGGTATCTTCCAGCTCTAAGTCAATGGTCATCCTCTTGGCTTGTAAAGCCAAGGACTGTCTTCTAAAAGTGAAAATCATGTTTTGTCCTCTTCAAGAGGATTACTGCTCATGAAAATCCTCAAAAGGCTTGACTGGTCAAGAAGCGACAGAACCTAGAAGCCCTTTCCCCTAGGTTTTCTATTAGACCATAAACAACTTTCTGGAGGGGCTGGGAGAGAATGGAAATGTAAGATAGGGGTTGCAGGAGCCCGTGGTCTTGTCATATTCTGGTTAATGGAGCAAGTGCCATATTCTATAGTAATTATGTTGGATTTGCAGCTTAGAGACTTGAGTACAAATCCTGACTTCTACTTACTCAGCCAATAAACATTTACTAAAAGCCTACCATGTGTCCAGAGCTATTTTAGGTGGGCATTGGCGATTCAAAGAAAGCTAAAAGGCAGTTTGTGTTCTTACAGTTCACAGTCTAATGAGGGTGACCTGTGAATGAGATGAGGTGAGATCTTTCAAGACAGTTGTGAAAATCGAGTAAGGCTTCATCTACTTCAGAGTTTGAGTAGGCCTGAAGAACTCTAAACATTAAGTCAAGGGCATAATTGCGTTCCCCTCTCATGATATCATCTCCCTATTTCAGCCAAATATGGGCAACTATGTACTTATTGGTCAAGTTCAATTTCATGGGCAGATCTCGCGTTTAGAAAGTAAGACTCTCAGCCAATGAGGATGAGGGTCAGTGATGGGAGGGGGTGTTTTGCCTTAGGGATTAAAGGGGCTGTCCTGCCCACAGGAGGCGCTTCCTCTCTTCCATTGTCTACTCGAGGAGTGGGACGCCCGATTCTTTCGAGAACGTACAATAAACTTTGCTTTTCTTTAGAGCTCTCTCCAGCTTTTTTTTATTAAATGGTGACCCCTCACCGTTTCCGTACCACACACATGTAAACAACTATGTCCAAACAAGATGTATTTAGGAAAATTGGAAATAATGAGCAGAATAAAGATGCTAGAAATGAAAGGGATTGTAAAAGATTTCCTGTAGAAAGTGGGACAGCTGGGACTTGAAGGGAATTAAGGAAATTGGAAGGCAAAGGTGAGAAGAGAGAGGATTCCATGTAGATGAGATAGTCGGTGAAAATGTCTGAAGGTGGGAGAAGAGTGTCTTGCTTGAGGAACGGAAAAGTCAGATTCACTGGATCACAAAGCACATTGGGAATAGGATATTAGATATAAGGGACTTTGAAAGACAAAGGATTTTTTATGTGATACTGGAGGTAATAGGAAATCATTGGGGTTTATTGAATAGGGGAGTTTCATTGTCAAATATGTGCTTTAAGAAGATCACTTTGGCAACTGAATGGAAGATAGACTAGAGTGGAAAACATTGTAGACAGAATACAAAGTAGGCGATTACTGCAGAAGGTATGTGTAGGAGGTGTTATTTACCAGCTTTATGACCTTGGGCAAGTCCTTTCACTCCCTTAGTCTTTATTGGCTCATCTATAAAATGAAAGGACAGGACTTGGATTCTTATAATGACCCCTTTGGTCTTAAATCTATGATCCTATCATAGGGCGCCACTATTTCAATATTCTTTAACTAAAGAGTATATAAAGAAGGAGCATTTCTCTACGAGTTCCACAAGATGAGCAGGCTGGGAATGGATTTTGACCTGCATTAGTGTGGGTAATGGCACCAGTAAAACAGTAATTAGATCACAGTTCAATGTACTTTGGGAATCTAAATACTAACAGATGTACACAGCTTTTTACTGCCTCCCAAGGCTTCACACTCAGATAATGCTGGTTCCACAACTATTTTGTTAGGAAAATGACATAAATGTTATACCCACTGTGCAGATAAGAAAACAATCTTAGAGAAGTAATTTGCCCAAGATTATATGGCTCAGTAAGAGGACTCACAACAAAACTCTGATCTCTTAACCCATAGCCCAGGTAATTTTATCAACTTGCTCAAATTTTTCACATCTCCCTGTAAGTCGTCATCAATTGTTAGTGGTTCTTCAAGGGCTTATAAACTAAAGTGTACAATTTCTCCAAAGCAATATTCTTTGTAGAGTCCAAAGCATTGGGAATATTTTGCCACATGAAAATAATAAAAGGTTTATTTCATTTAATGGAAATCTTGGAATCTTTCTGTGTTCAATTCTGGGCAAGCTCAAATAATAATGACTTGGGTATCATAGATGATGAGAATAACATAAAACTAGCATATATTTCTGGGTGAGGCAAATTCCTTTGTGTATAATGAATCCATCGACTCCTTTTTTTTTTTTTTTTTTTTTTTTTTTCACTATAGCAGTCATACTGGATAGATCCCAGTTTTGGCCTTCATCACATTTTTTTGGGACAGAATATTGGACCTGGAATCAGGAAGACTCATTTCCATGGGCTCAAATCTTAGACATATAACTAGCTATATGATCCTGGGCAAGTCATTTAATCCTTTTGGACTCCGTTTCTAACTTTATTTGAGAGCAATGGCAAAACAGTTACAAGCAAAACCTTGAAGAAAACATGTGAATTGAATCCAAGTCCACCAAGAATTCCTGGAAGAGTTAAAATATTTTCAAACTCTAATAAGAAGCACTTTACAGCTATCAGATTGGCTAATATGGAAGGAAATGAAAATGATAAATGTTGGCAAAGATGTGGAAAAATTGGAACACCAATGCATTGTTGACGTGGTTGTGAACTGATCCAACCATTCTGGAGAGCAATTTGGAACTGTGTCACAAAAGTTATAAAACTGTGCATTGCCTTTGATTTAGTAATACTACTACTGGGTCTGTATCCTAAAAGGGAAAAGGACTCTTACATACAAAACCATTTAGAACAATTCTTTTGTGGTGGCAAAGAATTGGAAATCAAGGAGATGCCCATCAATTGGGATATAGCTGAACTAATTGTGGTATGTGAATTTAATGGAATACTATTGTGCTATAAGAAATGATGAGCAAGAGGATTTCAGAAAAACCTGGAAAGACTTGCATGAACTGATTCTCAAAGAAGTGTGCAGAACCAGGAAAAACACTGTATACAGTAAAAGCAACATTATGTGATGATCAACTATGATAGACTTAGCTCTTCAGAGAATTGCAATGATTCGAGACAAATTCAATCTCATGATGGAGAATGTTGACCACATCTTGAGAAAGAACTATGGAATCTGAATGGAATCCAAAACAGACTATTTTCAATTTTTTTTTGTTTTTTGTTTTCTTTCTCGTGCTTTTTTTCTCTTTTGTTTTGAGTCCTCTTTCACAACATGACTAATTTAAAAGTATGTTTATTATGATTGTGCATGGATAACTATCAGATTTCTTGCTCTCTTGAGAGAGGGGAAGAGAGGAAGGGAGAAAAATTTATGGTTAAAAATCTTACAAAGATAAATGTAAAAACTATCTTTATATGTAATTGGAAAAATAAGATACCATTAATTTTTAAAATATCAAATAAGTGTGGTAGAGAAAAAAATTGATAAAGAAATGAAAATGAGGATTATAAAAATACAATGTCTTGGTTAAAAGAGGCATAGAAATTCTGGGAAAAAATACGCTAAAAATACAGTTGGCCAAATGATGAAAATCGTAAGGCCCTTTTCATGTAAAATTAGCTGGAGAAGGAAATGGGAAATCACTCCTATATCTTTGCCCCCCCCAAAAAAAAATCAAATGGGGTCTCAAAGAATTAGGCATGACTGAAAAAAATTAGAATAATTTATTTTTAAAAATGAATTTTATTGATTTAAATTTTTTTATCTAAATATTCTCCCTGAGAAGAAATGCCATTTAACAAAGAAAAATATAAAGAGAAAAAATGATTAGTTTGATAACAAACAAAAAAAAGTCTGTCAATATATTTATTGTTCCAAAGGAATTTGAGGAGGTGTCTTTTCATATTTCTTCTTTGGGATCAACCATGTTCTTTTTAATTTCTCAGTATTAATTTTAAATTATTTTGTGGTTGTGGCTATTTCCCTTTAAGCTGCTGAAGTCATTTGGTATAGCATTTTCTTGACTTTGTTTACTTCTCTTTCCATTGATTATGTATTTCCATGCTAGTTTCATATTCATCATACATACGATTTCTTCTACAGCAGAATAATATTCTATTAACTTCATGTACCACAATTTCTTTAATCATTCTCCAATTGATAGGCATATGGTTTTTTCCTAGTTTTTTGCTGCCACACATCCTATGTGTACATGCACACATGTGTGCATACAAACACAGACCCAGACAGATGTGTGTGCAAACACACACACACACACACACACACACACACACACACACACACCCCACATGATTCTATAAATAGTTTGCTTTTTATAGAACCTTTATTTTTATCAGTAGTTTCCTTGACTTATGAACAGCATTAGAATATCTTGATCAATGGGTATGGACACTTTAGTTATTCAATTTGTGTAATCCCAAATTGCTTTCTGCAATGGATGCAATAAATCATAGCTCCCAGAATGTTTATCTTTCCACAATCACTCCAATATTGATTTTTCCCATCTTTTTGAATCTTTGCCAATTACATTTACATTTTTCTTATTTAGGGATATTAAATGCTTTCTATGTTCCAAGTATTGTACTAAACACTAGGATATTAAAGAAAGAAACAATATGAATTTGATTCTCAAGAAGCTTATAAAAGTCTCTAAATCTTAATTATTTTAAGTTACTAAAGCTTAGAACTTTAGTAAGAATTGGAGGACAGACTATATTCTAATAAAAATCAAATCGCATGAGGAGGTAGAAAGCAGAGATGGGCATAGCCAGCAAAAACATAATAAGCCAGTGTGTGGGCAGTGTTGGCCAGAGAGTCCACTGGAATGAGAATGAGCATTTCTGGGCTTTCTCATCATGTGGGGATTGCAGCAAGGGATTCCTAAATTATTTCTCTATTTGGAACATTTTTATGTAGTTGTTCATTGAAATTGTTAGTCTGTAATTTTGATAAGTTGTAATTCTTCTTTTGAGTACTGTTCTTTTAAAAATGCTTTTGGAGATACATGCATATATATATGAATATATATATATGAATATAACATATATATACATATATATGTATGTATATATATATATGTTATATTCATGCATGTGCTTGTGTGTATTGCTTATATATGTGCTTGCACTGGTGCATGAATGTCTTATCTAACAAATTATTATCTGAAAAATTGGACAAAATGGTGCTTTTATGCCATCCTATTTCTTCCCTTCTTATCCTACACTTACTAATTTTGTTTGTTCAGAAACATTGTCACAGCATGTCTGGAGTCAGAATGACCTGAGTACAAATCCAGCCTCAGATTGTTAATTAGTAGATGTGTTACCCTGAATAATTCACCTACCCTCTGTCTATATTAGTTTCTTTATCTGAAACAGAGAAATAATTATAGCATCTATCTTGTTCTAGAATTGATGTAGGGACAGCATGAAATCATATTTTTAAAGCAATTTGCCCATCTTAAAATGCACATTTAGGGTTAGAGACAGAGGCACAAAGTTAAGGTTAAGTTGAAGGGTTAGAGTTGGAGTAAGAGTTATTAGTTAATATCACACAAAATAAAATAAAATAAAATGCTAACTAGGAGATTACAGCAATATATCACAAGTATCATACTCGCTGATCAAGTGGAATTTGTACCAGGAAGGAAGAGCTGGCTCAGTATTAGAAGAACTATTAGCATAATTGACCATATCAATCACAAAATAGCAAAAATCATATGCTTATGCTAATATGTGCAGAAAAAAGCTTTTAACAAAATACAATACCTATTCTTATTTTAAAAAATTAGAAAGCATAGGAATCAATGGAGTCTTTCTTAAAATGGCAAGTATTATCTATCTAAACCAAGAGCAAACATTATCTATAATGGGTATAAACTTGAAGCCTTCTAATAATATCACAGATGGAGCCAGGATGTCCATTATTATTCTATATATTATAGGAAGTATTAGCTATAGCAATGAAAAGTGAAAGAAATTTGGGAATAAAAAAAAGCAATGAAGAAACAAAACTATCAATCTTTGCAGATATAAAGATGGCATAGAGAGTCCAACAAAATCAACTAAAAAACTAATTGAAACAATTAGCAACTTTAGCAAAGTTGCAGGATATAAAATAAATCCACATGAGTTCTATATATTGCCTCTCCAAAAGAAGTAAAAGATAGAAAGATGAATTCCTTTTAAAATAACTGCAGATAAAATTCAATCCTTGGCTGTCTACATGCTAAGAGAAACCCAGAGACAAATAAACACAATGACAACACATATTTCACATAAATTAAGATCTAAACAATTGTAGAAATATTTAATGATTCATGGGTAGACTGAGGGTAGACTAAAAATGACAATTCCATTCAAGTCACTTTACTTATTCAGTGCGTTCTATTCAAACTACCAGAGAATTATTTTACAGAACTAGGAAAAATAATAAAATTCATGTGGAGAAACAAAAGGTCAAAAATATCAAGGGAATCAATTAAAAATGTGAAGGAAGGCATCTTCAACAGTGCCTAATTTCATGTTATATTACAAAATGATAATTCTGAAAACAATCTGATCTTCACTAAGAAATAGAGTGGTAGATCAGTGGAATAAATTAAATACGTAATACATAGTAATAAATGACTATTAAAATCGAATGTTTGTTAAGTAAAAAGATCCAAGCTTTTGAAAGAAAAACTCAGCATGTGACTTTTTAGAAGGAAAACTGGAAAACAGTTTGGCAGAGAGAAACATCTAATCTTGTACACCAAGGTAAAATCAGAATGGATAAATGAATTGGAGATAAAGATGATATTATAAGTAAATTAGGGGGGATGGGGAAATTTGCCCCTCAGATCTATAAATAAAGGGATAACATATAACAAAAGAAGAGATAAAAAGTTTCATAGGAAATAAAATTGACAATATTGATTACATGAAATAAAAAAAAAAGTTTTTGCACAAACAAAAGTAATGAAACCAAAATGAGAAGGAAAATGGAAAACTAGAAAACAATTTTTATACTGAGTTTCTTTGATAAAGGCTTCATTTTTGAAATATATGGGTAATTGAGCCAAATTTGTAAAAACAAACAAACAAACAAACAAACAAATAAATAAATAAATAAATAAATAAATAAGTAAATAAATAAATGAAGGTATTTCACCAAATGATAAATGGTCAAGGATATGAACAGACAGTTTTTAGAAGAAGAAATCAAAGTGATCAATAATCACACGAAAATGTTCTAAATAACCATTGATTAGAGAAATGCAAATTGAAACAACTTTGAGTATCTCCTCATACTTATCAGATTGGTGAACGTGGCAGAAAAGGAAAATTCAGAAAGGGATGTAGATAAAATGGATATACTAACATACTGACAGTGGAGCTGTGAGGTGGTTCAGTTATTCTGGAGAACAATCTGGGTCTAAAACCCCCATTTGGGGTTTTCATGGCAAAGGTTCAGGAGTATTTTGCTATTTCCTTTTTTAGCTCATTTGACAAATGAAGAAACTGAGTCAAAGAAGGTGAAATGACTTAGTCTGGCTCCCAACAACTAGTATGTACTTAAGGCTATATAAATCAGAAAAAAGAGTCTTCCTGATTAAAACCCAGCACTCTATCCACTGTACCACCTAGCTGTCCCTCCCACCCAAGATACAACAGCAACCACAATAACAACAACAACAACAAAAAAAAAAAAAATATATATATATATATATACATACATATATATATATATATATATATATATGAAAAGATTATAGAATTGTTGAATTAGAGCTGAAAGAGACTTCAGAGTCCAGTGAATCCAACCAATTTGTATTATAATTGAAGAAATCCAGGGTAGTTAAGTGACTGATACAGAGTTCCTAGTTAAGTGTTAAAAATCTGATTTGAGTTCAGGTCTTCCTGCCTCTTTGGCCAGCTCTCTATTTCACTAGGCAGCTATTTCTCAGGGTACTTTTAAATACTCTTCCTCTCTCACGGGGCTGACAGTACTAAGCCCAGGACACATTTGTGCAATGACCTGCTAAGCTAAACTCTATTAGGTGTTAATTTTCCGGCCCATGTTCCCCTTTAAATTAATTTCACTGTTCCCTAGGGGCTTTGTATGCATTTTTTTTTCTATTGCAAACAGTTCATGTGCATCTTTCTAGTCTTATCCGATCACTCTCATGAATCTGCAAAGCTTCATGCAGTTGTGATGAATGCCACATGGTCATTGAGCAATAGAGTCTCTCTCCAGCAGAGCCAATGGGCTGCTTCTTCAGAATCTGACTCTCCATTTGGGGAACTGGTCAGTGACTTGGCACTCCACCCAAGATTAGCCCTTTCTCTGGAATCACTCATGTAGATATTTCAACATACTGCTTGGGTGTGGCCACTATAGACTGTGCTCATGACAAAAACAGACAATAGCCAGTCATAATATTCTAAAGGCTATGTTTCTTTTTTTTGCTAGGTCTGTCATATTAGAATATAAGCTCCCAGAGGGCAGGGAATGCATTGACCTTTCTGTTTGCAGGGGATAATAGTGTCTGGCACATAATGAGCATTTAGGAAATGTTTGGAGATTGTTTCAACTCTTTCAGATTTATGATTTCATCCATGTAGGAAACTCTTGTGAAGCAAACTCCCTTCATTAATGTAGATGGACATCTGCTCTATAATTTGTTACTTCAGTGAGTTAATGGCCTGAGGAAAAGGGAAGGGAGAGAAGGAAATAAGCATTTATCTAGTACCCACTGTTTACTAGGCATTGTGTTTTACAAATATCATCTTATTGGAGCCTTCCAACAATCCTAGAAAGTGGAGTTATTAGCCTCATATACAGTCAAGGAAACAGAGGTCCATTAAGGTGAAGTACTTTGCTGCAGGTCATAAAGTTAGTGAGTATCTGGTGCAATGGGAGATGTGCTCCTTGTTAAATAACATAGCCCGGGTGTTTCATAGCTGGGATTGGACCCCAGGTCTTCCTGAGTCCTCTAAGTCTAAGTCTCTATCCATTATTGCAGCTTAGTTCTTTGCTTTGTAGTGATCAGATTTTTAATGAATATTAGATAAAGAAGGAAGGAAGGAAGGAAGGAAGGAAGGAAGGAAGGAAGGAAGGAAGGAAGGAAGGAAGGAAGGAAGGAAGGAAGGAAGGAAGGAAGGAAGGAAGGAAGAGGGAGAAAGAAAGGGAGGGAGGAAGGAAGGAAAGGAGGGAGAGAGGGAAGATGAAAGTTATTGTTTCTAATCACTTTCTTTTCTCTGCAATGTCATGGTCATTAGAATTTGGAGACTCTAGAACCCCGCAGAGAGAAGGCAGGGGTATTGCTAATGCACTCTGGCCTCAGGGTCCTATTCTGCTACCACCACCACCAACGCCACCTCCACCCATTTTGGGAGTCCTCTCTATTACGTCTTCCTTCAACTAATCTATGCTGTTGTCTCCAGTCCTACTGCTGGGAATTTCTCAGAGCCTCAGCTACCTAGGAGAGACCAGATTAATGCTGCCCATTTTCTTACTACGTGGACTGTGCTGGCTTAGAACATCCCTTCCTGGAGCCTTCTCAATGATCTTCTGACACTCTAAAGATAGCCAATTGGGCAGTTGAGTGAGTGTGTGGCCAGAAGAAGATGAATAATGTAGGCTGGTTAGAACACAACAAACTTGTGCAATGTCCTAGTACCACGGATTTAGAGTCAGAGACATCTTGGAGGTGAATAAGTCCAATCATGTCATAGAAGGAAAGTGGCTGAGGTTGAGAAGAAGGACCCTGTCCCAGGTCACAGATAAGAAGTGGAAGAGCAGAACTGGCACTCTGGTGCTTTGACTATAATGCTCTTTCTATTGGACCACCCAGCCCTCTCCTGTCTCTTTCCTTTGCTTCTTTTTACTGGTAGCTCTCTTCATTTACGGAGCAGTCACAGACTCTTCTCCCAAGATGTTTATAATAAACTTTAAGCAGAGGGAAAAAAATCCATTTGAACCACTCCCAAATGAAATGAACTGTTTGTGGAATAGCACACTCCCCCACCGTGGCGTTCTTCAAGAGGAACAACAACACTAAGTGACCAGATGGCAGGCACACTGGGGCGAGCACTCCATATGTGACCTAGATGGTCTGTGAGCCGAAGGGTTCTGACTTCTATCATCTGGGTAATGCAGGCAGGAGCCAGGCTGAAACAAAAGCTGAAAAGGAGGATTCTGTCTGGGGACTTTTGGTCAGATGTGATGAGAAGAATGGCCCACAGGGTTTGTGTCCAGGACCCGGTGCTGAATGAGTTCAGATCCGAAGAAGTTGAGAGTTCTTTGAAATGGATGGAGAACCTGGGGGAGCTCTATCTATCAATGAGGCTCAAGCTCCTTCCCCAGATATTGTCTTCTTAGATAATGCTGTAGTTTAAAGGATTTCTGTGGGTTCACTCAGTCAGCATACAGGAGAGGGAGACCTTGAGCCCACCTCTTACAAGTTTTGAGGTGGATTCTATCCACGGTACTCTGCTGCCTTTCTGCCAGTCACCAACTTTGACTCCAACCTCAGAATCTTTCCATTATAGTGAGACAGCAAGGTGATGCAATGGAGACAGTTCTGGACTTGGACTAAGGAAAACCTGCAAACATATCTTCCTTTACATAACTACAAACTATGTAACCTCAGGAAAGTCACTTAATGTCAGTCATGGTTACCATATCTGTAAAATGGGGATGACAACTGTACCTGTCTGAGAATTATTTCTGAGGACAAAAGGAGATCACATGGAAATAGCTATATAAATGCTATCTATTATTATTCTACTAACTTTTCCTTTGGTCTGAGAAGAAGGGGGGAGGGAGAGTGACAAACAGAGGAGAGAGAGAGAGAGAGAGAGAGAGAGAGAGAGAGAGAGAGAGAGAGAGAGAGAGAGAGAGAGAGAGAGAGAGAGAGAGACAGAGACAGAGACAAAGAAACACAGAGTGAAATACACACACAGATGGAGAAACAAAGATAGAGAGAGACACAAAGGGATAGAAACACACACAGGGAGAAACACAGAGAGTGAAACACACACAGAGACAGAGAGGGACAGTCAGAGAAAGAAACAGACAGAGACAGAGATAGAGATAGATAGAGCACTAAAGAGGAAATTAAAGCCTTGAACCATAAGTAAATCATACAGGATCGTGCATGTGAACAAGTGAGCAGGAAATTGAATTCCAGCTCTATACAACCTCGTTTCCCCAATATATCAGGTCTAAATCAGTTAAGAAGAAAGTTTCATAGTGGTGGAAAGACAACTTAAACTGTAATCCCAGGACTTGAGTTCAAATTCTGCCTCTGCCTGAAATTTGACCTGTATTTTCTCTGATAATACTTCCAAGGCTGTAAGGGAGGAGAAGTTGATTCAGACTCCAAGATTGCTCCCCCCTACAGTAGTTATTCCCAGAAGAGTTTGAAGCAGCATCAAATCAATAAAGAATGTAGGTTGGAGAGCTGAAAGTCTCCCCTATAACCTTGTCTTTTCTCTTCTTCCTCCTCAATAAGTAATTATTAAGTACTCTTTAGTACCAGACATTATGCTAAGGTCAGGGAAATGAATCAAGATAAAATTAGCCCTTGGTGTGAAGGAGCTTACAATCCATGGGGGAAACACTAGGCAAACCACTCTGTACAAAGAAGCCATTTTCCAGATGAGGAATTATGGAAGAGGGGAGGCACAAGTATATAAGGGAGTATAAGAAAATGGCAAAAGGTCTATGCTATGAAGGGTCTTCAAAGCTAAAGAGAAGATTTTATATTTGTTCCTGGAGGTAACAGAAAATCCCTGGAGTTAACTGAGTGGAGGGAGATGTGACATGTCAGACCTGAGAGTTAGGAAGATTCCTGAGTCAAGGATGGACTGGAATGAAGAAGGATTTGAAGTTAGTCCTAGTTAGTTGGGCTGGGGAGCCCAAGGTGTAGGTGAGGTAGAGTCGATGATCTTAGTGTCAAGAGTAGAGAAATAAAATATCTAAGCTTTTTCAGTGTCAGACAGTTCTAGCTCACATTAGCTCTAACATGAGTCAGCCTGAAGAGAGTTTGGGAGTCATCAACTGGGCAGCAGCTGTGACTTCTGGGAAGTCTGTACTTGGTAGAAACCAAACCTGGAGGTCATGAATTTAGGATGACATCTGCAGAGGAGATCAAAGGATCCTGGGCATTTGAGAAAGGCAATTGAAAGAACAGTCAGGCAGCTGCACACAGAAACCATCTCACCCCACTCCACCCTTACCAAAAGCCAGTAGCAGAAGCCAATTTAATTATCCTTCCAGACAGAGTGGCTCGCTGTGTTCCAGAGCCAATGTTATGGTGAAGTTTGAGAGAGGGGCTCCAGCTGCCTGGTAGCATCCTTCTGTTCCTCAGCCTGAAGCCCTAAGATTCTTTTCAACTGATTAAGTCTGGTCCTCCCTTCGCCACAAATTCTAATGCCTTTTTCTGAAAAAGACCTTGGATTGATTTTGTATATATTTTGTAATTGGGCATATACATGTTGAGTTTTTTTACTCTAGGAATTTCTTCTTGGTCAGATACAGATTCATTTTTTTTGTACTAGAAACAGCAGCAGCAGCAGCAGCAGCAGCAGCAGCAGCAGCAGCAGCAGCAGCAGTAGTAATAGTAGTAGTAGTAGTAGTAGTAGTAGTAGTAGTAGTAGTAGTAGTAGTAGAAGTAGTAGTAGTAGTAGTAGTAGTAGTAGTAGTAGTAGTAGTAGTAGTAGTAGTAGTAGTAGTAGTCATGGTAAGCAAACACCAGAAGAGCACAGTAAAATAGTAGTAGCAGCAGCAATAATAAAAAGCTAACATTTTATACAGCTCTTACCATATACTAGGAACTATGTAGATTCTTAATAATAAATACTTTGTTCATTGATTAACAATTCAATTTAATTTAATTCAACAACTGTTTATTCTGTCTCTACTACATGCATAGTATTATACTAAGCCAAAGTGGAAGTCAAAGGAGAAGAAGATACATGAAAACATTTCATTAGACTCATAAACTTGACCAATCCAGGAGCTCCTTTAGTCCTCATATATCCATCGCACCAGGTGAAACATTTTACATATGTACAAAGCGACTTACAAACAAGACCCTTGTTGTCTGTTGCTGTTTTGTTGACCTCTTTGTTTATGGCAGCACAGTAAATCAAGTTCTTTAGAGAAAAATCAACAGTGCCTCTTATATTCACTTCACAAATCAGACAATTCTATAAATGTTTTGATTTGTTTGATTTTTTGAGGAAAGGGTCTAAAATGTCCAATGAAAGGGCAGAGCCAAGAAGATGGAGAGTAGATACATCTCTATCTGAGCTCTTCTGAGCCTCTCTTAGATTAACACCAGATTAAGCCTCTGAACTTGTTTTGGAGTGACAGAACCCACAAATATTTCAAGAAGAAGATACTTTGGAAGAACTTCAGAAAAGGTCTATTTCAAGTGGTCAGGGGAAGAAGCTGCTGAGTGAAGACTGCAGCACAAGGAGCCTGGGGCAGGAAGCAGGGCTCCAGGATGTTGTGGTGTTGGTACTCCAGGGAATCTACTATGAGGCCCTTAGACTTCTTTGTCCTGGTTACAAACCAGTAGATCAACAGATTAGCTGTAAGACATCAAAAACTAATTAAAAGGCAAATAGAAAGCCTCTGAACCTCAGAACCCTAGAAAAACACTAGATCTGGCCATGCCTAACAAGCAGCAGAAATCATTCAGGAGCACCAGCCCCAGAGCAACCTCAAACAGCTGATGCCATATTGCTTTAAGAGCAGACCTCAACTTTAAAAAAGATGAGCCCAAAGTAAAAAAAAAAATAATTCTGACTATGGACAGCTTTTATGGAGAAAGAAAAGAACAGACTTCAAATCCTGAGATTCCTGAAGACCCGACACCATCAGATGAATCCCCAAATGGTGATATAAGTTGGTCTCCATTTCACAAGGCTGTCTTGGAAGAATTCAAAACAGATCTTAAAAGAGAGTTAGAAGAAAAAAGGGGAAAGGAAATGAGAAAATGGCAAGAGAAATTGGAAAAGGAAAAACAAATTATTTGAAGAAAACTGCTTAAAAATAGAAATGATGAATTGGAAAAAGCATATAACTCCTTACAAATAGATTTGAAAAAGAAGCCAATTCATTGAAAAACAGAATTTGTGAAATGGAAGAAAAAAAAAATGCAATAAACAAAACACCTCATTTAAAAATTCAATTGCCCAAATGCAAAAGAAGATAAAAAAGCTAATTGAAGAAATAATTCATTAAATTAGAATTGAACAAATGGAAGTGAATGACTCAATGAGAAAATAAAACCAAAAAAAAATCTATTGGTTATTGGCTAAGTTATCCTGGACAAGGTACCTCATGCTTCAGTGGTTCAGGCAATTCTAAGACTAAAGTATTCAGGACAACACTGATCTATTTTGATGGAAAGTTTCCTCATTAGACTCTTAAAGGCTGTATTGTGTTGACAATAGAAGAATAAACAGATTTGAGGAAGATGTGATATCCTAAAGACTTCAAATCCTGCCTCAGATGCTTACTAAATATGTGATCATGGGCAAGTCATTTAATTTCTTCATCTGTAAAATGATGATAATAACAACTATAATATCTCCCTTGCAGGATTTTAGGAAAGTTCAAATGAGATGATTATGTGAAGTACTTTGTAAACCTTGAAATAGTATATAAATGCCAGCTATTATTATTAATATCATTCATGGCAATAATATTATTAAAAAGGAATTTTAGTTCCCATTTCTTCCAAATTTTCCCTTCAACCACAGATGACCCAAAAGGCTCTAGCCTGGGCTCTTTTCTCTTCTCATTAATAACTTCATTTGGTGATCTTATCAGTTTTCAAGGATTAATTACAATTTCTGTTCTAGAGTTTTCCAAGTCTGCTTTCCTTCCCTGATTTCTCAAATGACCTCAAATCTCACCTGTCATCCTACATTTGCCTTTCAGATTTCTTAAACTGGATGTCCAGTATATCATAAACTTAACACATCCAAAATGGAATCTCAATCCTATCTTTACCCTCACCTTCCCTATTCTTAGGGAATATGCCTATCTTTTCAGCCTCTTAGGCTCATGATTTAGGAGCTTCTGGAACTCTTACCTCTCTTCCTTACCCCCATATCCAATATAGTGTCAAATTATATAAGTTTGATAAATACTTTCCTTTCCTCCTCTGACACTGTTTCCACTCTAAGGCAAATCCTTGTCATCTCATATTACAATAACTGCTGGGATGAAAGGAGGGTTGTTCTACTTGACTCAAGTCTCTCCTCACCCCAGTCCATCTTTCATTCAGCTTTTAAAGTGATTTTCTTAAAGTGCAGATTCATTCATATTATACTCTACACTGCAATACTCAATAAACTCATGTGGCTCCTTATTACCTCCAAAAACAAACATAAAATTCTCTGTTTTTGATTCAAAGACTTTCATAACCTATCCCTCCCATCTTTCCAGTCTTCTTCCACATTATTCCCTGATATATACTCTTGGATTCAGTGATACAGGAAACTCTGCTCCCAGAATCTTACTAGTGATGTGACTGTGGTCAAGGTACTTAACCTTCATTTGCCTCAGTTTCTTTATCTGCAAAATGGAGATAATAATAGAACTTCTCTACCAGGGCGATTGTAAACATCCAATGAGATAACTGTAAAGTCCTTGGGATAGTGATTGACATACAATGCTATATAAATGTCTACTTCATTTTGCATTCTCCCATTAAAATACTCAATTTAAGTTAATAACTTTGTAGAAATAAAAGAGATCCTATCCTCATGAAATTTATGATTAAGTGTAGGGCACATTCTGAAGGCCTTTATTGAATTCAACTGGCATTTGTTAGTTATAAAAGAGAGCAATTCCCATCTTTAAGGATTAGGCAAACATTTTTCCCCTTAATGCAAAATGGGCAGTCCAAACATCAAAGACCCAAAGTTGAAAGTGACCTTGGGGATCACACAATTCAACCTTCTTATTGGACAGATAGAGGGCGGGAGATTCAGACAGGGGGAGGGGCTTGCCCAAACTCTTTCTTCTGGTCTCATTCAGATGGGTATAAATGCAGCCATTGGCATTTTAACAACCAGAATTAACTCAATTTCTAGAACATGTCACCAGAGTCCCTGAAACAAGAATACTCTTTTCATCTTTCCAAATAAGACCAATTTTTGTTTTGTTTTGTGTGAACAGAACAATGAGAATAATAGATTCATATTTCCTATGTAAAAATGGATTTGTTGCAAGTGAAGGAGAGCAGAATCTAAGGTTTTCTATGGCCTGACAATGCTCTATCTCTCTTTAAAACTGTATTAGGTAGCATGGAGTGAGGAACTCTCAGTTCAAGAGGACACAAACTGACTTATAACTTGGAATTGTTGACAAGAATATGGTCAATGGACATGAAAATTAGCAAGAGCCTTTAGTCCAAAATGTAAACACCCTCTTCACAGAGCATCACTCTCCTGCCTCCTTGCTCCATCTCTGACAAGCAGTCCTGGACCATCCATAGTTTGCTTCTTAAGTGCTTTGATATCTTAAGATGTCAATAAAATAAAGCTCTAAACTTTAAGAACTAGTAACAAATTCTACCCTCTTCTTTGTAAAAAGATCAGAAAACTAAGTGTCCAAGAGAAAGCGAGTTTTCCCAGGAGATACCACTAATGACAGGATTAGAAATGAAAGCCACATTTCTTGCCTCATTTTGCAGGGTACTTTCCATTCACTGATGTGTCCATTCATCATTCAAGAAGCATCACATATGCACCTCCCACATACCATATATAATGAGTGCTCAGTGCAGAGGATCCAAGAACAAGATAATAGTCCCCATCCTGTGAGAGCTTACTTTCCATTGTATCATCTGCCTTGTGGGAGCTTTCTGGAGGAGGAAGCAAATATGAATGCCTTGAAATAAAATCAACAAAGGTTTTTTGGCTAAGACACTGCTAATAATAATAGTTGCCCTTTCTACAGCACACATCGTCCTGTACTTGATCTAGAATGTAGGCAATAGAAAGGTTCCTATATCCACTTGACTGTTGAGGAAACTGAACCTCTCATAATTCAAGTGACTTTCAAAAAGATAATCAGATAGCAAATAGTAACCCAAGATTTGAACTCAGGTCTCCTGACTCTAGGTCCATCTTTTGCCCTCTCTAGTAGGTTTATGGTCTTAGCCCAAGTAAGGTGGCCCTGAGAATTCCAAGGCAGATATATTCATCATTATACAACATTCTAACTACATACCATTGGTCAATTAGGAAAGATTTTATTCTTATAAAATCCGATAAATCTGAATCAGTTCCTCATATAGCTTGTAAATGAGATTTTTATAAAATAAACTTGCTGTAAAGTTTATTCTCAGTTAATTTTCCTTCTTGATCATGATTTTCTTTGTGAAAACTTTCTAGTTTTACATAATTGAAATTGTCTATTTTATCTTCTACAGAAGATTGTCTATTTTATCTTCTGTAGACCTTTCTGTCCTTTGTCATCTACCCATACATCTGCAAGGTAATTTATTCCTTGTTTAAATAGTCTCAAAGAAAACTATACAACTGGGTATACCTTTTAGCTTAGCAATACGATCACTACATCTGTATCCCAAAAAGATCATGTATAATGTCCGGGCTAGCTCTCTGGAGGGCCTCAAGATCAGTCAGAGTCAGGATCAATCAAAGTCCTAGGTCTTTAGGAGAAGTAAAGGAGGCAGGCAAGTTGCCACATGGCTTGCCTGGACTTTAGAGTCTAAAGCCAGACGTCCTCACTCCTTAGTGTGCTTCAGTAGAGAGGCTCTGATCCTTTCCCTCAGCCCTTCAACCTTTGCCTCTGATTACCTTATCACAACACATTCAGGAAGCGCCAATTGTGAGGAGAGCCATCACATCACCATATGTTTATAGAAGCATTATCACACCTTGAGTAGGTAATTAGCCATAAATGCTCTGCTGTCTTAGATTCAAATACATCTTTTCAGAGTTCTAGCCCTCTACAATCAAGGAAAAAGGAAATCGACCCATATGCACAAAATATTGATAGCAATTTTTTGCAGTAGCAAAGAATTAGAATCAATGGGATGTTCATCAGTTGGGGAATGGCTGAATAAGTTGTGGTATATGATTATGAAAGAATACCATAGAGCGCTAAGGAATGGGGTGGTATCAGGAAAAAATAAATACAAATGGGGAGAGCTATATGAACTGATGCAAAGTGAAGAGAGAAGTGAAAGATCATTGTGTATAGTAATAATAATGTTGTAATGATGTTCGGTTGTGATTCAAAACAACTCCAAAGGATTTGTGATGAAAAAATGTTCTCCACCTCCAGAAAGAAGTGATAACTTTAAGTGTAAATTGAAGCATAATTTTCTCACTTTGTTTTTCTTGCTTTTTTGGAAATATAGCTAATATGAAAATATGTTTTGCATGATTTCACATGTATAATTGATATCCCATTTCTTGCTTTTCCACTCTGTGTGGGAGGGAAAGGATTTGAAACTCAAAATTTTAAAAGCTATGAATATTTAAAATAAATAAATAATTAGTTACCATATTTAAAAATTCTTCGCTTCTTTCAAGTGTCAGAAGGTACCTCCTATGGAAAGCTTTTTTCTGAGGAATTTAATTGAAGGATTTTTTTAGGTTTTTACCATTTGGAGATTCTGGTTGTAGGTTTAAAAATAAATTATTAAATTTATATTTTTGAGGGGGAAGGAATGGCTTCTAATCTAAGCAGTCACACAAGTGTAGTCTGCTTCTCTCAATAAACTGCAATCATCAGGATGGAGACTTACTTGAATCTAAAATTGCTGCTGGATCTAAAGTCTGTTGATTACTCCCAAACTCTGATATATTTCATGGTGAGAAAAAAAAAAGAAACTCTTTATTACTAAATAATAATATGATCCCTTAGGGTCCTAACAATGATTGTTCACTTTTATATTCATCACATAGGCTGGTAATTCAACTGATACTATGGGGATATTTTATGTCCCTTTCATTTCCCCCACTTCCTCCCCAAAGCAATAACTTCTAACTTTTCTTGAGTCTAGTTACTGTCTTTTTCCTAGTGATGGATGAGAAGCTCTACTGCTTCATAACTAGAAGGCTTGGGGTAAATTCAATGAAATATTAACAAGGGAAACCCATTCAGAAGAACATATTCAGGGAATCGGACCCTGGTGTTCCTCTGGCTTGACAAAAGGAGCTGAAATGACAAGCCAGGCTTGAGGGGAAGCAGGGAGGTTTTCCGGAAGGAGAGGGTCAGCTCTGCAGCCATTAGCCTGTGTGCAAGCTTCCTCCCGTTCCATTCCTCTTTAACAAATGATGCCCTGAGAATCAAAGCCAAATGCTGTCTCACTTACCATGGATAAGGATCAGTTTGCTTCCCTTGATGGAGAGCAAGTAAGGGTTTCATCTCCTTCAGTGCCAAGAAATGCATTAAGAGGGAACTTTCCTGCTAATGAAGAGCATTGGGTGATTTTCCATCCTTCACAGTCAATCTTTTCCCATGACAACTAATTGGATGGGGTAATGGGTTTCAGTTCCCCTGACCCACTGCTATTCAGTTGAATTCTACAACACTTTTACATGGATTCAGTTCAGGTATGCATTGGTTTAAATTAGTAATTCTCAGAGGGATCATGGATCCTCAAACTCATTTTTTTAAATAATAATTTTAATTTGTCTCGATTTCTAATATGATACATATCAACATATATAAAACAAAACTCTTGGGGGATTTTTCAATTATTCATTAGTGTGTAAAATATTATGGAGGGCTCAAACTTTGAGAATAGCTGGTCCAGATGCCTCTGAGGTCCAACCAATTCTGAGATGCTGGGATTCCATGGCAACTAATATGGAATAATCAAGCCTGAATTGGTTACTATCTCTACAATTGTTGGACAGTGAGATTCCCACTTTTTCCCCTCAATCAGAGACTCAAGGACAGTCAGACAGAACAATATCTCAGATGAAGTTGGAGGTAAAAGAGATTGGGAAGTCAATATAAACTGCTAATGAGGCATGGACTTTCTTTCCCACTTGCTTTCTTCATAGCATGGAGGTGTTGAAATATCAGCTGCAAGAAAGTAGACAAAAGGAAAATCTGAATATGAAAAAAGTCGTATGATTCCTGGCTTCCAAAAAGCATATAGAGGGGAAGTAATGGATGCCCAAAGGGGCATGCTTCTTTATCAACTTCTTCAGTATAGTATACCACTTCTGTAATGTTCTTGAATTGTGAGGGTCTATCTGCTCAATTATAATCCTTCTCTGGGAGGAGATCTGTAAAATCTTTTCCTCTGTGCTCAGGTTTCTTGGGAGCTCTGAATCTCCTCCAACTCTTGTCCTTTCTCAAATCAGACTGGTCTCCTTTCAGCCTGCCTGGCATCAAGACTTTATCCCAGAGTCGATTCTCTCAGACCCAATGCTGCCCTTCTTTTATCCTCCTAGAGAACGGGCGTGGGATAACACAAGGGCTTCTGGGAAACATTACTTCAACCAATGAGCTTGCTCCTCCTAGAATTCCTAAGGTGTAAACTCCCTTTAAAGGCCCGAACCAAAGGTCTGAGCCAGAGAACTGTCAAGTCAACCTGAATTCTCACCTTGTCATTGTCCAGACAACCTGAGTTCTCACCTTGTCACTATCCAGACAACCTGAGTTCTCACCTGGTAATCCTAATACACTTCCACTAGTCCTCTGGCTTTGGGACATCCAGTGGGGAACCAATTTTAAGTTGTATAGCCACTTTATAACACAAGGTTTATGAAGTCTTTCAACCATGGGGATGCAATCCTGGTAGAAAGCTGGCCCTTTTGATATGAATTTGCCTGACTCATTCCATACTATTTCATGATAACCAGGAGAATTCTGAGCTTTCCAATTCCTCTTGCAGCCTTTTGAGAGTTTCAGACAGTGGCCAACTCAAGGCTGCTCTCCTATAAAGGGCCTGAGATCTAGAAGGACCAGATAAGACTAATGAGAAGGACCACATAAGACTAATGAGATATCATGAAGACCTGGGCTTGGATTCTGCCATTTACCATCTGTTTATCATCACTCAAATCCTTTAATCTTTGGGGGCCTTTTCATACCAATAAAACGAGAAATTTGGACTAGATGAAGCCCTTTCCAAATTCAAATTTCTGATCCTATAAAGTACATATTGGCCAACTTGATAGAGGGTTGAGAAGCAGAAAAAGCAAATCAAAGAGAAATTATAATGATATTTGGAAAATTAAGAGATTAGAATAGATGACCTCTGAGATCCCTTTCAGCTGTATGCCATAAGATACATTTCTAAATAATATCTACGAGTTCTTTGCCCACTCCTATCTTTCCCCTTCTGCCACTATTAAGATTTATCCCCAAATGCATCCATTTGTTTTGGAAAAGGAGGTAGGGGGAAACTGTTGAATTTGACGTCAGTAGAAATAGTTTTAGTCTCAATTCTAACACTTACTACTTGTAATACTTTAGGAAACTCAAATGAATCAGTTAGAATAGATCATTTCTGAAGCTCAAGGGGTAAGTCCTTGGAAAATCACGTCTGAGTATTTTTAGGGGATAGAGATAAATGGGGATAGAGTGAGGATGATCCATCCCCTGAAAAGATAAGAGTGCAAATTTAAACTTGAAAAAGATTTCAGAAATGATCTATTCTAAATGAGTCAATGGTAGGTTCCCCCTGATTCCATAGACCTTTTCTGCTGACCTCCAGGTCCTCTTTGGTGTCTCTGAGCTGAGAGGTCTGGCAGCCATCATTACTGCTGTTGATTCAGAGGACTGATTGGAGCTAGATTCGGGTACCGGACCTGAGCTAAAGCTGTGCTGGCACAGCCTGTACTGGGACTGTAAGCTGGACTCCCACCCTGGAGTCATAGACCTTTGTTGCTGACCCTCTAAGTTGCCTTCAGCTGGACAAGGTTCTATCCCATCTTTTGGGGGTGTTCTGATGCTCTAAAATTTAGAGTCATTATTTAAAGGAATTTGGAGCAGTTTTGGGGAGATCCTGGGCAAGTTCCTGCCTTTACGCTGCCATCTTGGTTCCTATTAATACATATTTGGAAAAGGTTTTGCTTTGTTAATTTTTTTTAAATTTAGGCATATGTATGTGCCTGTTCAGAATGATCAAACCTGTGTCATAGCTACTTCATAGAGTACACCAAGTACCTTAACAAACCATCTCCCTCCCCCTTTTTTGGGGGGAGGTCCTAGATCTGAATTGTCCTTGACATCATTCTCTGGAGAACCAAGCTGGAGAATTTAATGAAACAATGAGGGTGAGAAAGGGAAACCTAATCTCTCTAAAGAGAGGCAGGTTCTTCCAGGACTGACCCCAGTCCAAACTCCTTGCCTGGCTCCAGAGTGAGGAGGGTCACAGTACCAAGCGGTACCTCAATATTATATTGTGATCCCCCATTTTGTCCATCCACTCCCCAACACATCCCCAGGCTTTACTCCTAAATTGCATTTCTCTTAATCTGGATTTGCACGGCTTAAATCAAGGAGATATTAGACAAAGGGGTGAGCCCAGCATCAGGGCAATTGGTTTCACAAAATCCCCAAAGGAAGTATTCACATGTAGCTAATTGTGGATCTGCTGTATCACCCGCCTTAAGCTAAGCTGTCTGCCCTTGTCTCTCTCGGCAAAACCACCTGATCTATAAGAAATATCAGGCTAGAGGCCCCTGGCTCATTTCAGCTTACTGGCAGGAGACGGACCCAAAAGAAGGGCAGCTTTGCAAGCTCTTTTTCTCCCAGGGCAAAGCTGAGAAGGACCCAATTACTGGAAACACAATATTTCTTAAACCGATCTGGATCTGGGCACTCATTTTCCCTGCTTCCCCTGTGGCTTGAGTGGGCAGGATTTTCTAGTTTGGGGGGATAAGCTAACTACATTTACATCTGATGGGCACCAAAAAGTTTTCCTGTTTGACAGATCTTAAGCTTTTTCTCTCTTTCCTGATATATATAAAGAAAGAAAAAAAAACGGTTGGACTTTAAAGGTTTATTTTTACCTACTTTCATATTTATTGCTTCTCCAGCTTTCCTGAAGAGCAGATTTTATCTGGGTTTCAAAAAAGACTAGAGAAGGATGTCATCTGTCTCCATCCTCCATCAGTAGTGGAAATGGAAGTAACTTTAATCCCCATGCTAGGTATCTCTGTTTTGGGGTTCCTTGCTATGTGGGGGTTTGTAAATCATGGAGTGAGTGTATTTTAGAGAGATTAAGAATAGCACTGAGGATGGCAGCTATGGCTGTGATGACAATTATAACAATGTCCTTATATTAAAAGAGTTGTGTTTAGGGGTAGGGGTGATTCCGCCGAATGTGGCCCCTCGCCCGGGATGTCTCCTATCCCCCTCACCACCCAGTATGTTGTGTGGCTGAAGGAATGATAAAAACTGAACTTGCAGACATAAAGATCTGGATCCAAATCCTGCCCTCAAGCCTTGTCATCTGTGTGATCCACTTCCCTTCTCTTAATCTGCAAGATGAGGGATTGGACTCAGTGATGGCTAAGGGTCCTTCTGTCTTCTCATTTAAAAGAGCTGGGCATGGGAGCTGAAGATCAGAATATGGTGCCTATTTTGATCACTCACTGGTAACTATGAACACATTTAACTACTGTCTGCCTCAGTTTCCTCATTAGTAACATGAAGCAATGAGACCTGCTTTATGTGCATCATAGAAAGGCTGTGAAGATCAGATGTGGTAAATGAGTCAAATGCTTTCTAATAATAAAGCACAGTTATGACCACATCAGACTCCTAGTCAAGACCTGCAGGCTGCTGCTCACCTTTCTAGGCCAAGGTAAAATCCCTGGTGGTCAGAGCCCGTCTCAATCTGGTCCCAGCATGAATGACCAGCCATGCTGACTTCTACATCTCCCATGACTCCCTTGCCTCTCTCCTTTCCTTCCTCTAATCTCCTAGTCATTTCTAATATATGATATTTCATCTCTCCCCTCTGAGCCTTTGCAAAAGTGGTGCCATTTCCCTCCTCGTCACTGCCTCTTACCCCCTGGCCTTATCTGAGGTCCTGATACAGCACCTATCAGACATAAGCACTTATTCCCTTCTCTGGACGCTATTCTTTTCTCCTATTAGATAGAATCCCTGCTCTAAAACTGCAAGGGGGTCAGAGGCTTCTCTTTTGACAGAAGATGATCGTAAGAAAAGCTAAATACTTATCCAGGGTCACACAAAGAGTATGAGTGGGATCTGAACCAAGTTCTCTGATTTTGGAGCAACAGCAGCCTCTGCCCTCTTCTAGTCCTTCAGAACAGGAATTTTGTTTTTTTTTTTTTTCCCTCTTTATTCCAAGCACCCATCATAGATAGACAGCTCTTTGCTAATTGCTTGATATGGGACACGGCCTTTTTGACTTGATTTGGTCTCCATTCCCAAATATACCGACTGTAATGTTCTCTTTCTCTAAAATTACATCTACATTAGATAATTATTGTCTCTATTTATTCCAGTGACTTAGCACCTTGTAAGAATCCAACAACAGACAGCTTCTCTGGTGGGCAGGCAGGAAGACCAGGAAAAAAGTCCTCCTTGTGTCCCCTTTGGCCGTACTGTGTCAGAAGGGAATGCTGTTAAAGAGACCCTGGGAAATGACTTAAGGCACCTGCACAGGGCCGTGCAGTAAGCTCAGCCAAGGTTAGAATCCAGGTCCTCTGACTCTAGCTACATCCTTGAGACAGGACTGGGGTGAACCCTTTTCTAAAAAAAAAAAAAAAAAGGATTCTTTTTCCCCTAAAATGCAGCCAAATTTTCCCCAGGACCAGCCCAGCCCCACCTCTCTTGAATCAGCTTCCTGATCACCTAAAAGCACAAAAAGTCCCACCCATGTATAAGTGGGCCCCTCAAACTTGGCAGAAAGATGAAGCCCTGTGAGTCATGACCACGCCCGGGGACCCAGTGAGAGGGGATGTGCCTCCAGATACCCAGGGCCTTGGCACTAGCTAATGCCGGGCCCGAAATGAAAGGTTCCTTTCATAAACTGTTCGATGACTTATCAGGGCCTACTTCATTCCCAAACTGAAAATGAATGGGTGCTGATTTGGGGCCTGATCTAACAATCCTGCCCCCCTGAGTGCTGAATTCATCCCTAACCTCATTGAAAGGGCTGGCAAAGCTCTCTTTACTTTTGGTAAGAAATTCAAAGGAACTGTATCATTGTATTCTAGTGTGAGCCCTGGTGTTGAGTTAGAACCCAGACCGCACTGCCCATTCCATCCATCCACTCGCCTGCCACCTGCTCTTTTGCCTCTTCTTCTCATCTCGAAACATCTCTGGACTAGGCTCTCAGGGGGGAAAATGTTTCTAGGTCCTGGGGAAATTAACCCCATCAGTTTTTGAAATTCTGATCTAGACAAATTGTCCTGATTGGTGAGTGAAACCTCAATCATTCCATGCTTCCAGACTAGGCTATGCTCCATGGCCCCTCCAGTTATACACTTTGGATACCATATTGCATCTATAGTAACCCGGAGTACATGCCTTCCCTTCTCCCTCATCCCATTTTCTTCCCTTTCTTTGGACCTAGTAAATACAACAACACTGGAATTCTAGACTTGTTCCTGAAAAGGGTACATCAGTTACCTTCCTAATGAATCAATTCATTTTCCCCAGGAAAAGCCTCATTTCCAAGATTTATAGGGAAGTGATTCAAATAACAACCATTTCCCAATTGAAAAATGTCCTAAGGATATGAACAGACAGTCCTTAAGGGAAGAAACCCGGTTAGATAAGGGGAGGGGGAGAGAAATGCTCCAGATCAGTACTAATGAAAGAAATGCAAATTAAAGTATTTCTGAGTTTCCTTCTATGTATCTTCAGATTGATGGGGAAAAAAAGAAGGAAGACAATAATAAATACTGGAGGGGTCATAGAAAAAATGTACATTGCTATAGTATAAAAGAAACAATGTATAGCTACAATCTTTCTGGAAAACCATTTGGAATTTTAAACAATGTCTATCTATCCATCCATCTACAATAGTAATTGCTCCTTGATTCAGGCCATCCCTAGATCTATAACCAGAGAGAGCCGAGAAATATGAAACGGTTCTCTATATACATACATATTTCTGGCAGTTCTTTGTGTGATGGTTTAAAAAAATAAAGTGGAAACTAAAGGGATGTTCATCCATTGAGGAACAGCTTAATAATTTGTGGTGTGTGAATGTGATAGAATTCTCTTGTACTGGAAAAAGAAATGAGAAAACAGATGATTTCTAAGAGGCATGGCAAAATTTACATGAACTGATATTGAATAAATTAAGCAAATTCCAGAGAACAATTCATGCGAGTATATCAATATTATAAAAATTATTTTGAAGACTACAGAATGCTGAGACATGAAATGAACAGAAATGAGAACAATTAATACAAAAACAAAAAATGAAATGAACAGAAATAAGAACAATTAATACAAAAACAAAAAATGAAATGAACAGAAATGAGAACAATTAATACAAAAAACACAAAAAATGAAATGAACAGAAATGAGAACAATTAATACAAAAACACAAAAAATGAAATGAACAGAAATAAGAACAATTAATACAAAAACAAAAAATGAAATGAACAGAAATGAGAACAATTAATACAAAAACATAAAAAATGAAATGAACAGAAATGAGAACAACATAAAAACACTGAAAAAATACAACTTTCAAAGCTGTAAGCTATCAATATTATAATAATCATTCATGATTTCAGTAGACAGATGATAAAATATATTATCTACCCTTTGTGACAAACATAACAGATTAAGAGGATATATATAAAATACCGTATTGCAGACATGCATATTTACATGTTGATATATGTACATAGATACACATATAGCCAGGAGGGAATCAATTTTGTTGAATATGCAAATTTATTATGAGTATTTTGTATCTTTTCTTTCAGTGGCAGTGAGAGAAAATAGATTTCTATTAATCTAAAAAATTTACAAAATAGAGAAGTCGAGGGGGGGGTCAAAGAAGTAGAGCGTGGCACGTACTTTCAGACGAAGCAGCTGCTAGTAGATTTAGTAGAATTGCCTTGGTTACAAGAGAGCTCTCCCAGAGTAGTGTTCATCTGGATATGCTTGTAATATAAACAGAAAACAAGGTCACAAAACTTAATTAATTCATCATCCCCAAGACTATTCAGACATTTCCTCAAATGGCTGCCATCCCAACGTGTTGTTTTTCCTATTAGAATAGAACGTCCATGATATTCTTTCAGATGTGTAGCACCAACATTTATCCCAGTGCCTGGCACTTAATAAATATTTATTGATTGAGTTATCAATAATTATTCTTTCATTCACTCAGTGCCTAGTCTACTGTCCTAGTATTTATTGATTTAATTGAACTAGAAGGGGGATGCATTTTTCAATGTAACTCAACATATTTTTAAAGTAGGTTCATTCAATGTCTACTTCTTGGATATCTTTAGAAAATGAGGTGTTATGCTAATTAATATTGGGAAATTCTGAACCTATTCAAAAAATCTTGCCCAATCTTGACAAGTCTTGAATTTGAAAGTTCTGAGAAAGAAGGAATCCCCTGATGGCTCAGGTTCTGAATTCAAGGGTATGACTTATTGTTCTTTTTTCTTGAGTGTACCAAAATGACATCACTATCTTGGAGTTAAGGTATAGTATGTCCAATCAATATGAGCTCAGAATACTCTACCACAGGTTGGTCACAAATAGTTCATAAGGACATTTGGAATGAAGATGTCTTCAAATTTGCACATCTCATATTTCTTTTAAGTGATTCTGCTTAACTCAGAGCATGGCGCCATTTTGATGCAGGCTCACCATGCTAGGTAGTCCCTTGCCAGTGTCTTCATTATCACTTAATCAATTCCAAAGATCTGCAGAGAGACCCTGAGAGAGTCCTTGAATCATTTCTTCTGACTTTTGTGTAAGCACTTGTCCTGTGTCAGTTCTCTAGAATATCTTTTATCCAAGCATTCTTGAGCATTCTACCAATGTGGCTCATCAGAGTTGGGTTTTCTATGGTAGTTTGAATGTTCAGCAGTTCAGCTCAAGAAATGACCTTACTGTCTACTACCTTATCCTGCCAGGTGGTCTTCAGGCTCTTCCTAAGACACTACAAATGGAATATGCAAATTCATTGTATTTGTTATGAATATTCTGAAATTTAGTTTCCTGGCACGGTTCCGGTAGACTGTCCAGGTTTCACAGATGTACAACAATGGATCAGCACAACAGCTCTATAGATCTGAGTTTGGGGATCATTCTAATACCTCTTCTCTCCCTCATTTTCCTCTGCAGCCTCCCAAACACTAAACTAGGTCTGGCAATATGTGTGTCAACCTCATCATGTACATGTATATCAACAAAAAGTACACTGCCAGGGTAAGTAAACTTTTCCACAGTATTTAAAATCTCTCCATTTGTTATAACCAATGGTTTCACAAATGGATGGCATGGTCCTGGCTGGTAGAGAATCTGTGTTTTCTTGGTGTTAATTGTTGGGCCAAAGTTAGCACAAGCAGCAGAGAATTAATCCATAGTTTGTTGCATGCTAACTTTAGAGGCAGCATTGAGTGAATTAAAAAAAAATTCACCGACTCTCCTTCCACTTTAGTCTTGCCTTTTCAAGTTAAATAATTTGCTATCAGTGTGTGAGCTACTCTTTATGCCATTTTCATCCTCATTGAAAGTGTCTGATAACATTGCTAAAAATATCACACTAAAAAGCATGGGAGCAAGTGCACAGTCTTCCTTCACTCCATTAGTGACTGGAAAAGTGTAAGAGCACCATCCATTATCCAGAAAACTGCCATGTGATATAGAATATTCCCAGATAAGGGAGAATATAGAATACCAATGATAGATAGATAACATGTATATGATTTTTATCATAAATATATATGCTCCCAAATCATTAAAATATAAACATATATATATAATATGTATTTTATATAAATTTATATAAACTTATTTACATAAATAAAATATATTATTTTATCTTATAGGACCCTACTTTCACTTTTGATTTTTCACCATTTATGATATACTATATTTATTATTATAATACAGGCAATCCAATCTGTGATAATATATATATGTGTGTATATATATATATATATATACATATACATATATATGTATATATATATACACACACACACACACACATATATATATATATATATATATATATATTATTGCACAAAACAAAAATGACCAAACAAAAGCAGGAAAAGCAGAACAAAAAAAAAATTAATGATCTCTCTTCATTTTCTTAGATAGACACCTCCTCTTGCCTTCCCTACTTTTCCCTAGGTGCTAAAAGTATTACAAAAATGAATTTTACATCCGTGATCTCTTCAGAGGTCAGCAGCCATATCAACTTTTAAAAAGAACACATTAATAGAAAGAGCTTGTCTTACTTTTCCCTCCCTAATTGACATGGATCACAAAATGTGTTTGTTCCAAGTGTCCTGGACTCCATCTGTGCTCCAGGCCTGTCTCATCTTTACTCCTATGAAACTTGTAGTTAATGACACTTGTCATTTGTGTAACTACCATGCATGTGTCCTCAGGTTTGGTTGCCTTCCATCTCCTCTCCCACATCAGAGTTGGAGGCTCTGGGAATGGCAGCTCCACAAGTCAAGCTCTGTTGATACAATGGCCTCTGGTCTTTGTGGTTTATATGGCCCATAAGCATGTGGTTCAGTGTTCCATGCCCTCGATCATTTGTCTTTGCTTTCATAACAGAATGACTGTTCAAGAACAAAGGAAGAGGAAACAGGGCTTTGAGAAACATAGATATGCCCAGGTCTATTTCCTTCAATCAAAATATTCTGGGGAATGTTTGGTTCCCATAATTGACTTTGTCAGGGGAAGTCATGAAATGGGTTTTGGTGAACCAGGATGGAAGCCAAGGATTCTACGAACAGTGAAAAGAAATGGTCAAACCCAAAATCAGCTTAGTCCAAGGGACTGAACAAGGCACCAGAAGAGCAGTCAACAGATATGACTGAATCTTAGCCTGGGATGCTCTACAGCTTCTGTTAGTTGTTATTGATTATTGTTGTATTTATTGAATATGTATTTTGTAGCCTTCAGGTAGGTACTAAAGGAGCTCTCAGTCTCTCTTTCAGAGTAAAGACTGACTAGCTAACTCAACAACTTGTTGAGTCATATCCCATTCTTCATGACCCCATATTGGGGAAACTGAGGCAAGCAGGACTGTGACTTGCTTAGAGTCATACAGCTATTATGTGTCTGAAAATGGGTTTGAACTAAGAAAGATGAATCTTCCTGACTCCAGATCCTGTATTCTTTCCACTACGACATCCCATTCAACACAGCAAGGGGTAGTAAAGATCAGCAGAGGGTCCTAAAGAGTATAGTGGCCAGCAGAGAGTAGTCAAAAGTAGCATGGCAAATACATGATCCCTAGCTATGTTCAGGAAAGACCAGATATCATCATCTGAAGAGTCTCTGCCTTGCCCAGCAGAGAACAGCACTTAGCAAATATAATAATAATAATAACAATTAGAATTAGAACTACTATAGCAATTAAAATCTGCAAAGTCTTATCTTTTAAATCGTACCTCATTATATCCTCGCAACATTCCCAAAAATAGGGGCTATTATTATTCCTGTTTTACAGATGAGGAAACTGAGGTTCACAGAGATAACTAGTAATTTCTGAGGCAGGATTAGAACTCAGATCTTTTTGACTTCATGGCAATACTCTAGTCATTGAATCTTTTAGATGTTTCAAATGAAAAAAAATCCCCAAAGATGACATAATGCCTAGTGGAGACATATTTGATGAAGATCAGCAGAGCATATTAGTGCTACCATATCAGTAGTCTGAGTTACTCTGGACAGGCAGATACCCCAAGTATATATGTCTTTAGCTGTGTGCCTTCTATAGATTGATAGATAGATAGAAATATGAACAGATAGAAATATAGATAGGTAGATGATAACTAAAGATACAGATAGGTAGATAAGTAGATAGAAGATGATAGATGATAGAAGTATAAATACATGATAGCTAGAGGTATAGATAAATAGAGATATAGGTAGAGAGATGATAGATAAAGGTATAGATAGGTAGAAATATAAATAGATAATAGAAAGCTAGCTAAGTATAGATAGTATAGGTAGATATATCTATAGAAGTATAGATAGAGAGCAGATAAGAGGTATAGCTAGCTGAAAGTATGCATAGATAGATGAAAATAAAATTATAGATAGATGATAGACAGCTAGAGGTAGAGATAGATAAATAGAGATATAGAAAGATGATAAATAAAAGTATAGATAGGTAGAAGTAGAGATAGATAGATGACAGATAGATAATAGAAAGCTCTTTGACAGAAATATAGATCGATAACACAACTAGAGGTATAGCTAGCTAGCTGAAAGTATAGATAGATAATAAATAGAGAGTAGATAGATAGATGAAAATAAAAATATAGATAGATGATAGAAGTATAAACAGATAATAGCTAGAGGTACAGATAAATAGATATAGATAGAGAGATCATAGATAAAGATAGAGACAGGCAGAAGTATACATAAATAGATAAATAGAGATATGAATAGTTGGCAGATAGCTAGAGACATAGCTATCTAGCTAGATATGCTGTTCGCACGTATCAGAGTCATATACGCCCTTTCACACAGACTCTCTGACTTTATCTTCTCCTTTAACAAGTAATCCCCTCATCTATCCCATAGTCCCATGTCTTATCTATATGTGTTTCTCTCATGTATTTCCCATGTATCTCCTGGATACTTTTCCCCCGGTCATGCATGCTCCATGTGTACTTCCGTGATGTCTCTGATGAAGAGGTAACCTGTGAGACAATGTTTTCTACATCTATATGAAAAAAACCCTCCCATAATTCTAATACTTGTCATTATTCTGTTTACATGTTTACTTTTTGCTTTGAATTACTGTGTCCTCCAGTTAGCGAGTCATAATAAACCAATGATGAGGACACAAACCCCTGAACGCCTCAAAGCCCAGTCTCTTGAAAACCTTTGTGTGATGGGGGCCTGGGCAGAGCCATGGAGCTGCGGTTATTATCACGACGATTGTTTTATCCAGCATGAGGCTTCCATAACTCGGTAGCTGAGACGAAGCCGGGAGCCAGGCAGAATTGCCCTGGTTGCTACTCTCTATTGTTAGATAAAAATAGATGATCTTGTTCAGCGAGATTAGCCTCTGCACCCTTTCTGTCAAATTCCCCAAAGCAATTATTCCCTTGGTTTTCATTAACGCCAGTGTGAATAATGGAAGAAACTTCACTTTGGGGAAATGATGAAAAAGTATCTATCAGCAACATTGGACACCTTGATCAAAGAGAAAATGCATGCTATCAGCTTTGCCACACTGAGACCTTTTCAAATAAAGGCTTTGTCTTGTTTTGGGCGGAAAGCTATTAATAATAGCAATATGTTCAGTAGTTTGAAGGACTCAGGGCCACTGGGAAATAACCACTTGATCGCTTAACTCAAGGGACTAGGCTCCAGAGTTAGTCCAAAAGACAGAAGAAAAGGGGACATCAAACCTTGCCTCTTAGCAGGCACGATTCAATGGGCGGACTCTATGGCCAAAAGTGATTTGAGACTTAAATTAAGACTCTCAAGCTGAATCATTTAAAAATGTTTCAGTAGAATAGACAATCAATGTTAATTTAGTTGAAAAAAAATAATGACAAATCATTATTTTTATCATCATCTTTATGGAATCAGCTTCTTTAGGAAAATGATTTAAAAACACTGAGAAGAGAACATAAATTTAAAATGGTGTCAAGACCTGGCAGAATTCTATGCATTTGCAATACATTAGAATCTTGATATTTTTATTCAGAATCATTTCCGGGTCCTGACTAATGCTGATCAATGGCCAGCCTATTAGCAGACACTGAACTTTCTCTTCTCATTCTCTTAATTTGCTTAATGGATAAATGGTATCCTTACTGAGGTCCATTAGCATGTCAAAGCAGATTTTTTTTTTCCAGTGGGACAATCTGACAACAAATTAGCATTTGCTTATCATGGAGGGGAGGCTAATTATTTATAGAGTTTATGTTTTCTAATGAACTCTAATTCCATCTCTTTCATTCTACACTACCAAATATTGAAATCTAGAAGGGACTTTGGTGGTCAATTAGTGCAAGCCTTTCATAGCATATTCAATGTTCTTTCTAAGACACCAGATCGCACCCCAATGAACTCTGCCAAGTTGGGGGAATAGGAAGAATGAAGGATGGTCAGCATGAGCCCCTTTTCTCCAAAGGGAGGGTCTGAGAAGAATTTCCCAGTGGCAGGAAGGAAATTTAGCTTTTTTCCAGGCTCTGGTGCATGGTGTCCTCTCCTCCCAGAGGATTAACCTGTTCTTAGTTATTCCTGTCCTTCTAGCCAAATGACTTTATATTAACTTTGCACATATTTAATGTTGAGTCTTGTATTTATATTGTTTCATCTCATAATATGTGAGCTTCTGGAGGCCAGGTAGTTTTTTTCCTTTATCCTCAGGACAGTATCTAGCCCATAGGAAACATTTATTCAATGAATATTTTGTAATCCTAGAGAATGGTTCTGGGCACTGAAACATTAATAACTTGCTCAGAATTCCCTAGTTTATATCAAAAGAAGGACTTGGATGCATCTTCCTGACTGCAAATTCACTGCAACATGCAACTTCTCTCAATCTACTAGTTTCACAAACTTTTATTGCACTCCCCAGTTTGTAAGACTGTGTGAAGCCCCTAAAGTTAATTTGATTGCCCCCCCAAAATAAAGTAGCTAATGAAGAATTAGCAGATAGAGCTCAGCAGTTTGAAGAAGGAATTAAGTAATTAAGCCTAATGAGGTCATTTTCTGCTTGTAGATCACCTTCTGCAGGTCTTGCTAGGAATGCACTAACTGTCAAACTAAGACACCGCAGCCAGTGTCATTGATCATGGATGCCCTCCTGGTACAGGAAATATATGTGATGAACAGCCAGTTTGCCAAAGGGATTTGACAAAGATCTACATAACAGAACACCAAAGACCTTATGTCAGGGAGATACAGAGGATCTTCAGAGAATGCCCTCTGTGTGTGTTTCTGATAGTTCCACACAATAACTATGTAGGTCAAAAATTCAAGTCCATCAGAAAATGAACATTAAGTAGAAAGAGAGGAGCCTTTGTTCCTGGCCATCAGTGATCTGGAAATCAAAAGTGTGCTTCCCTGCAGTATGAGTACAAGGTTGTGCCCTCCACTAGCAGGATGTCTTTTGGATGGGCTCCATGTAAGCATAGATTTGGAGAGCAAGGACCTCAGAAGTCATCAAGATCAACCCTAGTTTCTAGACAAGGAAATAGATTCTAAGAAGCATGGATCCCCTAATGAGACTGGAATTCAGATCTTCCTTGCTCCAAATTCAACACTTTTACACTCTACTATAATCAGTCAATAAGGCATCTGTGCCAGACACTATTCTAGGTAGTGTAGGTATAAATATAAAGAATAAAACAATGCCTATCATTAAGGAACTGCCAACTTTATAAATTTGGGATGGGAAAGCTAACATCAAGGAGGTGTTCTTAAAAGACCTGTCTATTAAGGTAATACATTAGAATTTCAGAGGGAGAAGGAATTCTTAGATAGGGAACTAAATATAGGGAACTAAATATATGAAAGGGCTTTCATTGAGGGGGATTTCTGTAAAGGGCTAGAACGGAGCAAATGCCCTTGGATAATGGAGCATGTGAGACTAATTGCCAATTGGACAATTCTCTATTAACATGTTTGAAGGATGACCCTCCCCAACTATTCGGTTCGGGATGGATCGATGGGTGTGGACAAAGAAGGGGAAGTGACATGAGTGGGTGGAGTAGTAGGAGGAAATTGAAGCATTCTCCTGGCGGTGGAGAGAGAGGAAGGAGGTTTGGAGATTGCTAGATCTAATCCCCTGACTGTGACCACAAAAGACCTAGAATAAAGACTTTTGCTTATCCTGACTCTGGCTGATTCTAAGAGATCCAGGGTCCCAACCATAAAACATCAGGGATCTTAGGGTAACAAGTTTACTAGAAGACCTATGCTCCTTTAGACTCAAGTGTGAGATATTTGCTCCAAAGTCAAGGCTTTATCCTTTTTTATTAGGCTAATTCTAAGAATAAGTTCAATCTTCTTGGGATTTGGGGGGGTGATCCAGCCATAGAGTGTCAAGAAACTATTTCTACCTATAACCTCTATGCCCTTATATTTAGAAGTCTTTTATTGAACATCTGAAAGTTATTAACTCCTGCCCCTATTCCCGTCAGTTCCATGCTTATTTACTATGGCACCTTTGTCTCTGACAAGCTGTTACAATAACAGGTACATTTCTAGTCCTTTTTCCTCTCACATTCCTATGTGTGAGAATAAGTGGCTTTTGAGACTACCATCTACTTTCATCCCTATATCTCTAGTCAAAGCCCTCCCAATTCACATGACCTTCTGCCTCCTGGATTTCTCACTGGATTGTAGACAAACTCTCAATCAGTCATTCCCATTTTAGGCGACACTGTGGTGCTTCTGATACTAAGGAAGACCTTGTTCTCTTTGGAAGATGCTACATCCCTAGCCACCTACTTAAAACTCAGGAGGCGCGTACCTTGGCTTATGTGTTCTGATGGAGGAATCCAAAAAGAATTATAGGAAGAGGACTTTTCCCCAAGGCTGCTTCCCTTCTGTATTGTCAATGTGCAGTTCTTTTAGTCATGTCCAACTTTCCATGACTCCATTTGAGTTCCTTAGCAAAGATACTGTAGTGGATACAATTTCCTTCTGCAGCTTATTTTACAAATTAGGAAATACCTGACGGTGTTAGGTGAATTGCCCAGGGTCACCAAGCTAGTAAATATCTGAGGCTGGATTTGAATTCAAGTCCTCCTGATTCCAGATTCTATTCACAGAGACATCTAGCTGTTCTGTATTGTCAATAGTGGATGGATATTAATTAACTACTATGTCTAGGCACAGTGTTGGGGATACAAATAAAGAGGAAGATGGTACCTTTGATCTTGGATCTTACAATCTAATAGGGGAAGAAAATAAAAATAAAAGCAAGATGAAAAGGGGGCTGTTACCAGAGAGAATCCATCAGGGGAGTTGAAACCAAGAAGAGAAGCTGAGGGGAAATGAAAAGATGACTCAAAAATCTTCAGCCCTTTATAAAGGGAGAAAATTTTGGTTTATTTTTTGCTTCACCCTCCAATTAGAGCAGAGAGGCAACTGAGGGCACTGAGCAGGTGTTGGGTATTTATGGCTGAAGCAATCTCTATGATGATGAGATTTCTTTCTGATGATGAGCTTATCATAAGGGAAACATGATGATTGAAAATCAAGTTGGTGGGAGCTGGTGGGAAAGGAAGAGGATCTTCTTCCCTTTGCCTCATTTTTGAGCAGCTTCTCCTCCTGCCCCACTCACTCCACTGTTTTCCATCACCTGGTCCAGAATCTCATCACAGCCGTACACTAGGCTACTATTCAATTGACCTTTTTCTTTTTTTTCCTTTTCTTTTTCTTCTTTTTTTTCCCTGAGGCAATTGGGGTTAAGTGACTTGTCCATGGTCACACAGCTAGGAGATGTTAAGTATCTGAGGCCAGATTTGAACTCAGGTCCTCCTGACTTCAAGGCTGGTGCTCTATCCACTGCACCACCTAGATGCCCCTCAGTTGACCTTTTTCAAGGAATTCAGCACATCACTCACCAATCATCCTTTCAAACCCAATCTTCACCATAATATTCAAAGACTTCATTATCTATCAAAGAGCGTGGCCTCTCAGTCTATCAACATTCCTAACTACCAAAATCTACACCTTTATTGCCCTTCACTAATTCATAAAGATGATCCTGTCAGATAACACTATTCTCTCACACTATGCTACTTCCATGGTCTTGACTGAAATCCTTCTTTCTTCACCATAAGCTTTCATTGTCCCATCTCTTCCTCTGACTCATTCTTCCTAAACCCATTCTTTTCTTCTTAATTTTCTTAATTCCTCTTTTTGTTCTCAAGTTCATGACCCAATCTATTGCCAAGTCTAGTCAATTGTTCTCCACAATATGTCTTTATAGCTGTCCCTTTCTTTTATTCTCATGATCATTCCCTTAGTTCAAGCCCCCATCATTCCTTTATTGGATAAGTGCAATAGCCTCCTAAATTGGCTCCTACTTCTGATCTCTCCAATCCACTTTCCATCAACCTGCCAAATAATTATTCTAAAAGAAAAGTTCTGACCACCTTACTTCTTGCTCAAGAAACTCTTATGATTTCCACTTACCTCTAGAACACAATCAATAAATATAAATGCCTTTTCTTGGCTTCTCACATCTGTCACAGTCTGGTTCCTGCTTAACTCTTCTGGCTTAGTTCATGTTTTTCTCCTTCACATACTCTCCATTCCAGTCAAATAGGCCCCACTTAATATTCTTAGCATGAATTCTCACATTTCCTATCCATTTGTTCTTTACTTCTGCCAGATGGAATATTTATTTTCCTTCTAGGCTCAGCTCACCTTGACACCTAGGTTGTCTAGATTCTAGGAAAGTAAGCAGGCAATCAGAGAGAGAAAAATGCATTTTCACCGAGGATATGAACCAGGATACAAGTGAATATCCCCAATATCTTGATTCAAGGAAGACTCAGAGAACCCAAAGGCAGATGCAGCCATGGTGGATAGAGCACTCAGCCTGGAGTCAGAAAGACCTTTGTTCAAATATGGTCTCAGACAGTATCCGTGACACTGATCAAATTACTTCATCTCTGACTTGATTTCATCTATAAAAAGGAAATAATACGTCATAGGACTGTTGTGAGGAAATTTGTAAAAAAATAATATTTATCCCAATGCCTGACACATATAATATAGATACTATATAATCACAAATTTCCCAATTAAGAGCTATAAGATAACTCCAAGATCAAATCTTCCTGATTCCAAAATCTACCACAGCCAGAGGAATCAAACTCTCAGTCCAGGGATGACAAACTGGGGACAAAATTCTTTGCTGTGACCAGAACCAGATTAAAATGTAATAAGACAATGTTTAACAAACACAAATAAATATAATGCAACATAGAAAATGTTAATTTGTGGTTATCTCAGTCAATCAGAGTTTGATATCACTATATCATATCCTGTCCTACTGCAGAATGTGCAAATGATTTGGTCAAGTCTGCCAGGATTTGAATTTGGGAGGTGAGTTTTGTTGAGCACCTACTATGTGCAAGGGACTGTGCTAGATATTGTTTCTAACACATTTGTCTTTTGAAAAAAATTAATGAATTCTTGATAAAGGAGAAAGCTATCTCCATCTCACCAGTAGCTCCCATCTTCTGAATTAAAAGATAATTAAAAATATATATATACATTCTCTAAGGCAATGACCATGGCCCACATTCAAAGGCATTCCATTTGTCTGTGTTTATCTTTGGATAGATTCATAGTGACTCATCTTTGCTGGAATTCATATTGATTTCACCTTGTTATGCTTGGGGCAGGGGAGGGATAAGGAAAAAAATCATATCAAACTGCCCTGTGGGAGTCTGGTCTTCAGTACTTTGATGATTGCTTTCCAACCTCATATTGATGAATGCTAGTGTCTCTAGAAAGTAACTGAGTTTCATCAAAATGCACCACTCCCACATGTCAATGGAAAGAAGGAACATGTGTTCATAATTCAGCCAGTTTGGGATATTAAACATTCCATTTTGAAGAGAGAAATCAGGTGAAGCCCTGAAGGAAAAGGATAGCAAAGAAATCAAATGGGCCCTTCCTGATAAGTTCTGAAGCAGCTGTCCATTCATCTTCCTGAAGTTGCTGAGGAAGACTTCCCAGAGAATTTCCCATTCCTTTTATTTCTCTGGTTCTGCCGATGTAGAAGATGCTGAGCAGGTAGAGCAAGCCTGCCTCTGATGTTCTCCTGATGGGGAGGGGGATCTCTTTGAAGAGAAGATCTGATTCTGATGATAGCTTAGCTATCCTTCAGCGGGGGAGGTAACCATTCTTTCTGAAAAACATTTGGAGCCATCAAAGACATCCATGATACATGGCTTAGATCATTGTGGGAATTGGGTATGTATACACATCATTAAATATGGAACTGCTCTGGTCTTCGTTACCATCATCTGCACATTTGCAGTCCATCTGGTTACCAGGGGCTATGGCATTTTCTCATTATAAATCATTTGTTTTTTAACATTTGAAATGTTTGATCCAGTCGGTATTCCATTTAGAGCTCAAGAAATTGGGTTTTCTTCATGTATATGGAGAGGACCTGACTTATGGGTATGGAACATGGATTGGAAAAATCACTGCAAGTTTTGTTTCTTCCTCCCTCCTTTCCTCCTTCCATTCTTCTCTCCCTTTCTTCCTCTTTTTCCTTCCTTCTTTCTTTAGGCAGGGAGGGAACTAGAACATCCAAGTTATGGAAGTTGGAAGGAATAGACTTTCATCACTGGCAAAGACAATAAGACCAACCAAAACAGTCTGGTTGAACACAGAAAACCAGGAACCCAACAGAGAAAGTGAAAGCTACATGATATCAAGAAAAAGGCAAATAAGAATAAATAAATAATAAACTATAGAGACAAGTTAACTTGGGAACTCTCTATTATCTTTTACAATTTTAATTATTTTTGTTCTAAACCTGACAAATATCAGCATCTCCATATAGAAAAAGAATAATAGTCTTATATAATATGTATGTATATATATATATATATATACATATATATATATATAATTTAATGAAATTGCATGAATTCTGCCTTTCTTGTCTGTGTCATCTCCTAATCTTCCTTCTACTTCAAGTATTTTGAAAGTGTCTTATTGAATTTTTTTATACTTTTTAACACTATCCATATTCTATTCATCAGTTTTGCCTTACTTCCTAGTAAAAAACAACAAATATTTACAGAAAGCAAAACAAATTCCCCGTTAGTAGTTACCTGTAAAAAACTATTTCAATCTGCATCTCCAGTCCCTCAACTCTCTCTTAAAATATGGGAGATCTAAATCATCGGTGTATTGAAGAATTATGACCAATCCAGGCACTCATCAGAATTTTTAAAGTTTTTCATATTTTTTTCCTTTTCATGATTACATTCATCATATCAATTGTCCTCCTAGTTTTGCTCACTTTGCTTGAAACTGTTTATTCAAGTCTTCCCAATTTTTCTGAATCCATCATTGTTTATGGAGCAATAATAATCTATTGTCCTTTCCTCAGTTCCTCTATACAATCCTTAAGTTCCAATTCTTTGATTTTAAGAATAACAGCAAAGTTGCTATCTAGCTTTTACATGAGTCATTTTCCTTTTTCTTGGTGCTAGAGATCTAGTAAACCAAGCTCCTCATTTTGCACATGTCCATCATTTCTCTTCTGTTCACTCAGTTCTAAATTGACAAAGAGAACAGTGTTCTCAGAGATCTAGAACTGGAACTTCTAGCACAGCTTAGGACTACAGACTTAGAGCTGGCAGTTTTTGCATTATGGATTTAGAAAAGGAAGGAACCTCAGCAGCCATCAGTGACAGATGGGGAAGCCCACAGAGCTGAAGTGACCTGGTCAGGAGTAAATGTGATTATTTAATGATAGAATCAGAATATTAACTCAGATCCTCTAACTCTAAACCTAGTTTTCTTCTATTGCCTCCTTTGTTTTGTCTGTATGGCTGGCCCATACAATGGATCTGTGGAAGTGCTCGTCCTTTCTTGGCCACAACATGAAAATGACTCTAGGACAAGTCAGTGGATGAATCACTCAGGTTTTGTTTCTGCTTAATTTCATTCATATAAAATAATTTCTATGAGTCAGAAGGAACTACAATACACCTAAAAAGCTTGAGGTCCCAGTTCATAAAATGGACAGAAAATGGTATCCAGAAGTTCTAAGGCAATATACGAGTTTTGGAACTTCATATGCACATGCATTTGTACACAAAGAGTACTTTCTAGGATGAAAATTCAAGACATGACTAACTCTTGTTCTGAGTTGCCATTTTATTTCTGGTGAGCTTCATTTTTGTCCATCACAAAAGAAAATCTGAGTCATTCTGACATGTATTCGTCTTAGAGAAGGACAACGATTTCTTTCAAAGTGGGGAAAGGAATTTCCATGTGTGGTCCTAAAATCCTGAGATTTTCTTTGAGAACAGACTCCCAGATGCCCCTCCTTCTATATATGTGCTGAGTCTTGTCTTCTTACTGACTGTCATAAATGGCTCTGCTCCCCTCTCCCAGCAATCGAGAAGGAAACAATGAGACCATGTTTAGCTTAAGAGAGAATATTCACTATTCACTGTATCCTAAGTGCATAGCTTTAGATTTCACCCACAGCTCTTTTTCTATTATGTTGTCTGAACCCTTTGACAAGGTAGAAGTTTAATGAATTATTTTTAGTTGAATTGAATTGGATTTCCCTAGAGAAGATACGGAGGATGGGGACAACAACATTACTCTTTTCTGATTGAAGGAAAAATGAGAATTCCAAATCATGGTACCTATTGGAATTTTGCTTTAATCTTTGATCTCCTTGGGATATATGCCAAGAAGTGAGGTCATTGAATCAAAGGAAAAAGCAATTTAATCATTTTTCTTACATGAATCTAACAATATCCAGAATGGTTGGGCACAATTTCCATTTTTTTGCATATGTAACTCTAGTTCTTAGCACAATTTCTTCCACATAATAAGAACTTGTAAAATGTTTTCCAGTTAATAAATTTATACCTCCACCAACAATGTGGCTATGTCCTCACAGTCCCTCAAACATTAAATGTTCTCATTTAGGGAGTTATGGCTATAATTTTTAAAGATGGTTCAAACTCCATGATGCATTCTTCCATGATCTGACTTTGCTATCACTTAGAGATGCATTCAGGTTATTTCCTGGACAAATCGTGATCTGAATGAGTGCATGGTCTCATCTTGAAGACTTTGGGTCAATAAGGTACATCTTTCACTCAAGATAACTTTCTGCCTGAAAGACAGAAAAGATCTAGTCATTTTTCTTTATGATTGTAATTCTACGCACAGTGAATATTCATATTCCATCTTGTGAATTTATTTTCTCTTGAAAAATAAGGATTTGCTTTCACATAGAGAAAAAACATCACTCTCTGATTCTCTCGGATTCAGAAGCCATGAAGTTTGTCAGTGTCATTCCCTAAGGGAAATTTCTCTCTATCCTCTACCTTCACTAGCTATGAGACAGTACATTAGGTATTCTGCACCTTTCACTCTCCAACCCAGAATATTTTGCTCATCTTTCATTATGTGACTCATGGTGTCCTTAGAGTGACATGTTCCCCCTTCCTCTATGCCCACAATCCAGGAAAGCATGAGATTGAAGTAGGCATGTGGATGACAAGGTCGACTAAAACCTGACAAAACACGTTCATCTTACAAAGGCCTTCTGGCTCCTCGTCGCAGCCAAAGGTGACTATGTGGGAAGCACTGGGGCTCAATAGGAAACAGGCAGGATGTGGAGATTTTCCCCTTCTAAATTCTGGCATGCTCCAGCTCTTCTATCTTGATCTTATCCTACTTATGTTACCTCTTTTTTCTTACCCTCTCCAATTTCACTTTTTTGCACCTCAATTTCATCACTGATGAAAATGGGTGGATTGATTGAGGTAACTTTGAAAATTCTTTTCTGTTCCAAACTCAAGGAAAGGTTTGTGTCACTGTCACACTGTTTTTGTTTTATACAATTTCTTCATAGGGAATTCAGTGAAGAGAAAATACTTAGTAAGCACTGGATCTAAGATAATCAAATCACAGATATAACACTGGAATAGATCACAATGGTTACCTATTTCAACTGATTCACTTGCCAGCTGGGTTTATTAAGTGGCTTATCCAGAATTATACAGCTAGTGTCAGAAGTAAGATTTGTACATACAACCTTTCTTTATGTACTCTGATGCCAGCGCCTGCTCTTCCTCTCACCATATTTCCCATTTTCTCCAGAACACTTTTGTTTTATATTTATTCCCATGTATACTGGATTTGTCTCCTCTAGTAGGAAAAAAAAAGCTTCTTGAGGGCAGGGCCTATTCCTTTTTTGTCTCTTTGCTGTTGCATTCTTACCACCTAAACAAATGCCAGCCACATAATAAATGTTTAATGATTGAGTTCTTGTTTAATGTGAATGCAGAACCTACTACTCCAGAGCTCATGCCATTCCACTGTACCATCAACTGAGGCAGTTCCAAACCAACCTGGGTTAGTGATGGCAGAAAATGAGAACCTTATCCACTTCCTTATTCCCTATTCTTTGGCCTATTTAAATATCTTGCAGGTTAGATGCCTAGAAAAATACCCTCTGCTATTTGTACTATCTTGTTGGAAATGATCCTCACTTATTAGAATAGAAATGGAGACCAGGAATTTATTTTTTTTTCTAAAATAATTTGTTTTTCAAGTAATAGTCATTTAGTTACTCTATCTCTCTCGATACTTTCCCTCTCTCAGCTATTGAAATAATTTAAAAAATAACCTCCTCCCTTCAGTTGTTTTTTACATATAATGATATAGTCTGGCAAAATAAATTTCCACATGAGTCATGTCAATACACACACCTTCACACACACACACACATATATATATATATATATATATATATATATATATATACACACACACACACACATATATATATACACATATAGTGTATACATACATACATATATATAGCCATATCCATTTTTCTATTTTTTTCTATTTCTTTCTTTCTTTCTTTCTTTCTTTCTTTCTTTCTTTCTTTCTTTCTTTCTTCCTTTCTTCCTTCCTTCCTTCCTTCCTTCCTTCCTTCCTTCCTTCCTTCCTTCCTTCCTTCCTTCCTTCCTTCCTTCCTTCCTTCCTTCCTTTCTTTTTTTCTATCTATCTATCTATCTATCATTTTGTTCTACTCACTTCGTTCTGCATAACTTCTTAAAAGTTTTTCCAGTTTCCTGGGAAATTATCATTTCTTATGGCACAGTAACATTACATCAAATTCATATAGACATTGTGGCATAGGAAGGCATCTTCCCACTTTCTAATTTCTGACTTCCACCAAAAGGGTAGCTATAAATATTTTTGCTCCTATTGGTCCTTTTGCTTTTATTTCTTGGAGGTGCAGACCTAGTCATGGCTTAGGGACAACAAAGGGTATGCAGAGTTTTGGTAACATTCTCATCAGATTCCAAATTGTTTGCCAGGAGACTGGTTTCTCACTTCATGAAAAATCTACCATGAGTATATTAGCTGGCCTGTGGTGAAGAAGATGGAGGCAGAAATCCAGCCATCCCAACTCACAGAATAGGAGAGCTCCATAACCCAGGAGAAGGGAGACTGATTCCAATAAAGGTCTCAGCAAAAACCTTTGTTATTCTTTCTGTTTTATTCTATTTTATTTATTAAATCGTTTTTTATCTATAAAAATATGTATGAGTGATTGTTCAGCATTGACCTCTGGAAAGCCTTGTGTCCCAAATGTTTTCCTCCTTCCCTCCACCCCCTCCCCTAGATGGCAGGTAATCCAATACATGTTAAACATGTTAAAATATATGTTATCCATATATTGGATACATATTTATACAGTTATCTTGTTGCACACAAAATAATTGGATCAAGAAGGAAAAGAAAAAAACTGAGAAAGAAAACAAAATGCAAGCTAACAATAGAAAGAGTCAAAATGCTATGTTGTGACTTTCTGTTTTATCCTAAAGCCCACCTACCACATCATCTGTGTGACCCTGACTAATTCCCTTCACTTCTCTGTAAAATTAGAGAATTGGACCAGATGCCCTCAGATATTGTTTATTCCTCTAGATCTATGATTCTATTGTATGTGGGGTTTATATACATGTCCCCAGTGACATCTGAAGCTTGTTTCTCTTGCTTCCTCATGATGCTATCCTTGTCTTAGGACTTGGCAAAAGTAAGACAATCTAGATCAAGCTTTGGGGGCCACAGAGCACTTTATCTGTGCTCTTGTTTGAGTGTCACAATAATCCTATCCCAATTTTACAGAAAGAGAAACTGAGGCACTAAAAGTTAGTGTCCAGGATCAAGCAGTTTGGAATTCCCTGATGGCAGAAGTATTTGATTTCTTTTGCCAGCTCCACGCTGCCTCAGAGCTCACATTCTCCTTTTACATAACTTATGACATTTCATGATGGGACTCCTGTTGTTGGACGCATTCCTGCTCTGTTTGGTTCTTTTGTGAAACCTCCTCTGAGTCCCTTAAGTTCATTTAAGGATTGGGAAACCAAGATGGTGAGAGATGGGTAAAGAAGGGATGTAGGAACATTTGAGAACTGAGGGTCAGGAAGGCTTCCCTGAAGAGGCAGTAGCATTGCTAAAAGGAAAAATAGAACAGAAACTGGGAAACCTCTTGTTGAAGATGACATAGAAGAATCTTCTGTCTCTTGTTGAGGATGATGTAGAAGAATCTTCTGGCTAGGGACCAAGTGACTTCTGAGCCTCTTCTAACTCAGAGAGTCTGTGGATTTGGATTAAAGGATGAATGCATTTTAGGCACAGGCGTCAGAGGGAGGAGACAGTAGGAGGAAGATAGAGAGCAGCTAGTAGAACACTTTGGCTTTAAAGTTGAGTATTTGGAAAAAATAAGTGAGTTAAGACTGGCTAGGGATGTCAGAATTGATAGATGAGTTGTCAATACTAAGCTAAGGAGTGTTTATGTTGTGCTAAAGAAAACAGGGAGCCACTGTAAGTTTTTTGAGCAGGGCAATGACATTCATGGTTCAGACCATGATTATTCTGGCAGCTTTGAAAAAGGGAGATCACAGAAAAAATATACTGGAAGTCATTAAGCAGGCTAGTAGAATAGTCTAGATGAGAGATGATAGGGGTGTTCATATGAGGAGAAAATAGGGAACAAAATTGTAATTGACACAAGTGGGCAGACAAGTGAATTAATTTAGTGAGGGAGAAAGGAGAGTCAAACAGTAATTTAAATTGTTGATCCCTAATAGTTGGAAGAATGATGGTGCCCTTGGAGGAAATAGGAAAATTGAGGGGAAGGGCAGATTTGTAGAGAAGATAGTGAGCCAAGTATTTTGTCTGTTGAATGAGGGGCAGCCAGGTAGAGGAGTCAAGCAAGCAATTGAAATTTATTTGACTGAAGTTCAGGCTAAAAAAATCATGTTTGGTTATTTAAATTTGGGAGTCATCTACATGAAACTGGTCACTTAACCCGTGGGAGTAGATGAAATCACCGAAAGAGAGAGAGAAAAGGGACAAAGAGAGAATATTGGGGAATAACTGCTTAGATGGCAGATGGAAGACACAAAATCAGTGAAATATACAAAGAAGGACAAGTTGTAATCAGAAAGGGAGAGAACATCACCAAAACAAATGCAAAGCAGAACGTGGGGAAGAGAGGAGAGGAGGGGAGAGGGGAGGAGAAGAGAGGACAGGACAGTTCTGGAAAGGAGAGGAGAGAAGAAAAAATATAAATACTTTTGTATTCTTCTTGGCAAGGGTACCCAGATTTGTTTTAAAATGGCAACACTGAACCAATCCTTCGTTCACCATGTCTGCTTCATTTCCATTTTCACATTTTGAACAAGTGGCTCTAAATTTAGAACTGGCATAAAATGATTTGAAGATTTCCTGGCAGAAAGTAACGAGCTTAATGGGCCTCCTGACAAATTGTCGAAAATTTCATTTTCTAGGGCTCCTCAGTTTGAGCCACTTAGAGGGATTTTTTTTCCTAGCCAGTGACAGACACTGTTCAGAAAAACTGAGCTTGAGTCAGCTGGATGGACCTTTTTGAAACGGGCTTTTGACAAAACCCAATTTTAACCTTATGACTCTGAACAGTCTGAGGAAGGAGTTGGCTATTAACACCTGTCAGATTTGATTGTGAAAAGATACTCTTCCCATTGAGAGGTCTGGGTTCTCAAAAAGTAGGACCATATCTTCAAAGGAGTGACATGTGAGGAGCAGCTCCATTTCAGTGGTCAGGTAAGAACAACGTTTGTCTCTTTCTCAGTTCAACCTGGACAGATGCTTCTCTGGGTTAAGTGAACTCTTTCTTCTTGGCCATTTTCTTAGTGCTACCTGATGGCCTCTCAGTTCAGTTCAGGGCTTTTGTACTTTCTTTATTTTTCTTTTCAAACCAGAGGTGTGAGAAATCTGCCACGTGATGCATATTCTGCAGGGAAGAAATAATGATCACATCTGCATCCATGATTATCTCAGGGGAAATGGACCTTCTTTATGAAGTAGGATTTATCACGGAACATGCAGTTGCATTAATTCAATTTACCAAGCACTGATTGAGTATGTAGTACAAAAAAAGCTTACACTGGGTGCTGAGGATACAAGAATGACTAAGACATATAGAGAAAAGAACACTGGACCCAGAGGAAAAACAGCAGATTCACATTCTGGTTCTGTTGCCATCTGTCTAACCTTGGGCAACTCAGTCACTCAACAAGCCTTTTTTAAGGGTTACTATGTGTAGCACAATATATGTGGTGCCAGGGACACAAAGAAAGTTTAAAAAAATCTCCTGTCCTTCTGGGAAGAAAGCCTATAAATAAGTATGTACAAGAATATAGTGTAAATGGCTTTATTTTACAGAGAAAAGATATATAGGAAGGATATTGTCAAAGTAGAAACAAAATAAGATTTGGCAACAGATAAAATGTGTGGGGCATGTGAGGGAAGAACCACTGAGATGGTGGACTTGAATGTCTGAAAGAACAGTAGTGTTCCTGATATTAATTGGAAAGCTGAGAAGGAGGGATGATTTAAAGGAAAAGATAATGAGTTCGATTTTGAATTCGAAAAACCTATGGGGAATCCAGTTCAAGATGCCTTGATGATGCAAGGCTGAAGTGCAAGAAAGAAGGAAAGGCTGATTATATAAAGAAACCTTTAGGGATAAGCCTATTTTTAAGAGTAGATAATTCTGTTATTTTGTACCTCTGCTCCCTTGTTGGTATTTTTCTTATAACTGGAACCCTTCCCTCCACCAAACCATTGCAAATCTCACCTCGAATTTGATGGCAACTATAGAATCACGGTGTCTCATAATCACAAGAGACATCAGAGACTTCTAATCCAATCTATGTCTTCATGCAACTACCTTCTCCAGCATATGGTGGTCATATAGACTTTACTTGAAGAACTAGTAAAGGAGAAAAGCTCTAATTCTAAAGATTGCACACTGATCTTTTGCAAAGCAATATGTCTTGGAAAGGCTTTCCTTACATCAAGCCTAAATCTGTCTCTTTTCAGTTTCTATCGATCCTATATCTGCTCTCTACGGCCAAAATGAATACATTCTTTACCTCTTTAATGAATCAGCTAATCAAATATATGTAGAGGACTATAACTTCCCTCCTCAGTCTTTTCTTGGGCCAATTATCCTCAGTTCCTTCAACCAAACTTTTCACCATCACATTATTTTATCATTCTGAGATTATCACGAACTAAAACCCTCAAATTTTTTCCAACCAAATTCTGTACAGTCTTGTTTCCCCCTATCTTGTACTTTTGAACCATAGTGTAAGATTATATTTTTTATCTCCGTGTAAGTTCAGGTGATTAATTGAAATTTCACATCATCTTCTCTGTGAAATTTTCCTTGATCCTTCATCCTGAAGCAATCTTTCTTTCATTTGGGTGTCAAGAGGATGATTTCAGAGATTAGAGAGATGACTGATTTCTCAACATTTAGCAGCAAATGCTCCTCAATGTATAACTCTGTGACAAGCATTGTTACTGGAAAGTAAAAGAATAGGCTTGAATTCTGTAACTGAGTAGAATTTATGAGAGTCCCAGACGATGAAGATGAGTGCTGGAACTTGAAGGTCTCCAGTGTTGCTCATGAAGTTATGATGCTCATGAATATTGTGGAATATTATTGTTCTGTAAGAAATAACAGGATGATTTCAGAAAGGCCTGGAGAGACTTGCATGAACTGATGCTGAGTGAAATGAGCAGGACCAGGAGATCATTATATATTTCAACAATACTATATAATGATTAATTTTGATGGATGTGGCCATTTTCAATGGTGAGATGAACCAAATCAGTTCCAATGGAGAGTGATGAACCAGCTACACCCAGCAAAGGAACTCTGGGAGATGACTATGACCTACTACATAGAATTCCCAATCTCTATGATTTTGTCCGCCTGCATTTTGGCTTTCCTTCATAGGCTAATTGTACACTGTTTCAGGGTCCAATTCTTTTTGTACAACAAAACAACTGTTTGGACACATATACCTATATTGTATTTAATTTATACTCTTAACCTATTTAACATGTATTGATCAACCTGCCATGTGGGGGGGGGGGGAAGGAGGGGAAAAATTAGAACGAAAGGTTTGGCAATTGTCAATGTTGTAAAATTACCCATACATATATATATATATATATATATATATATATATATATATATATATATATATATATACATACATATATATATATATATATATATATATATATATATATATATATATATATATATATATATATATATATATATATATATATATATATATGTATGGGTAATTTTACCAGATATATATCTGGTAAATAAAAACTATTTGAAAAAAAAAGAAGTTATGATACCTCATCTTCGCACTTACTTCCTAGGATTATTGGGAAGACCCAATATCAAGTATACAGCACAGTAGCTGGCAAATAATAGGTGCTTATTAAAAGCTTGTTTCCTGAATTACTTCTTTGTCTCAGTAGCTCCCCCATCTGTATGATATCTGTGGTGGGCAGGCAAATATGAGTCTTAGCAATAGGTCTATGTTAGCAGGGGTCTTTGGCAGCCTTGCGATTAAGCCTGTATCTTTTGTATGCTATAGAAAGAATAAAAGTTGTATGATTTATGTAATTTAATAGCAAAGTTGAGACTTTGAATTGACTTTAAATTTTCAGAAGAATTTATTGTCTGAGATACACATGGATGATTTTATGGACAGCATTTCTGACCCCCAATTGAGCTTTTTAGCTCATCTTAACACCCTGGGAAGCTTTCTATACAAATGACTATCATCTGAATAGAAATCTTATACTAAACAGGTTCCCAATTAAAAAAAAATTACATGTTCCATATCTGTTCACTTTAAAGTCAATGTGCAATTGGAAATCTTGGGAGCTAGCAGCTACAGCTTACTCACTGAATGAACTTGGAAGATGCCATTATTTTTCTAAAAATGGGGGTAGAAGAGGAAGAGGACAAGACCCCCCTTTTCAAAAGCTACAGCTCCTGGGGAGGTGTTGAATAGACCAGCTAAAAGGTTATGATACATTTCCAAAGAAATTATGAACTCTCAGCATTCAATTTGAAAAGGCACAATGAACTCTATTTAATCCATATATTCCTCTACTGAGAAAGGAAAGCTCCCCGCATGGGGGAGGTACAGCAGCAGTTTCAATATACAATAAGTAGTATTAGTAGATCTTATCCCAAAGGGATTATAAGAAGGCCAGTTCAAAGCATGTAATAAATGTGTAATGAAGCTGCAAAAGCAGATTGAACTCACTCTTCCTTAACTTTTATAATCATCCTTGCAGGGAAACTCTACAGAGAAAAGCAAGAATTTCATAGGGAATTACCACTTCCTCAAATGAGATTCTTCTCACCCAGTCTAGGAGAGTACAGGCCCATGGTAACCCATCCATTCCCAAGATGCAGCAAAACAAAAGGGAGATAGGTAATGGTTTCCTTCTTTTACGTCTGTCTGCCTGCCTGGTCCAATTATGGATATTTTGGAACTAGAACCACATGTAGACAGTCACAAAGAATTTTGTTTGCTCAAGTTTTTGCTCAAGTTGTTCCGGCATGCCTTGTCTGTTCTTCACAAAATAATAGCGTTTTTGTTCCTTGCAGGTCTCATCTCTTTTTTGGAAAGAGCACAAACAACAATGGGTTTTCTGAAAACTGGATTGATTTCTCATGATCTAAATGTAAAACAAAAACCAACAAAAAGAAACTAGAAGGGAAAGGGGCTAACCTTAGATTTTGGGATTATACCACACAAATTGAATTTCTAGAAAACATTTTCTCTATAGATACCCTCTTTTATAGTTTTCCAGTAATAGAATGGGATGTCTTCCTAAAATTACAGGGACATTTCTAAAAATATCCGGAAGGGGAAAGGGTGAGGACATTTCCAAGTTAATGTGAAACCTCAACTTCTCTGGCAGGAAAAAGGCTATGTATTTGACCCCATGTATTTCATGTTTCTACTAAGAGAGCCCCAGACAGGGCTGCCCACTACACAAATATTTCTGTGAATTCAGATGATTAGAGACAGTGTGCCACAATATCTAGAGAAAAGGTCCAGGCTCAGAAAGATCTGGATTCTAGTCCCATTCCTGACACATCCTGTTTAGGTAATTTAGGCAAATCAGGGAACCTCCCTGTGTTTCCAATCAACTCTCTAAGGTTCTCTATAGAAGAGGTCACTGGTTTTGCTCTGGACACTCTATAATGATGTAATAATTCCTGATCCCATTCCTCCCTTCTCAAAGGATTTCCTTACATTGATTTCAATTTTTCAAAAACATGGCTGAGTCATTTTAGACTCAGCCCTCATCAATATAGAAATTAAGTAAGCAGCTTGTGGGGCTCACAAAGGCATCTCTGACCATGTGGGGGAAACCACATCTGCCCCTAAAAAGTGGGTTTTGAGACACATATAAATCCATTTATCGATATTCCTTCATTCTCTACCTTTGAGTTTTCTCCGAATGCTTTTGGCCCCAGAGAGCTCCTGTCAGATCAATGCTATCTATAAAATGAGAATATTAAGAGTACTTTCCTCAAAGGGCTGGTCTGAGGAGCAAGTGAAATGATTTGTGTAAAAATGCTTGGCAAACCTTACATGGATGCTGCTGGTTAGCATTATTGTTGTTGTCATTTCATTGAAATCCGTATCACAACTATGTCCAAAAAGTTATCAAACTGTGCATACCTTTTGATCCAACAGTATCTCTACTGGGCTTATATCCCAATGAGATCTTAAAGGAGGGAAAGGGGATCCGTATGTGCCAAAATGTTTGTGGCAGCCCTCTTTTTAGTAGCAAGAAACTGGAAATTGAATGGATGCCCAATAGTTGGAGAATGATGGAATAAGTTATGGTATATGAGTGTTATGGAATATTATTGTTCTATAAGAAACCATCAGCAGGATGATTTTAGACAGGCCTGGAGAGTCTTAGAGGAACTGAGGCTGAGGGAAGTGAGCAAAACCAGAAGATCACTATACGCTACAATAACAAGATTATACAATGATCAATTCTGATGGACGTGGCTCTCTTCAACAATGAGATGATTTAGACCAGTTCCGATGATCTTGTGATGAAGAGAGCCATCTGCACCCAGAGAGAGGATTGTGGGAACTGAATTTGGACCACAACATAATATCTTCACTCTTTTTGTTGTTTTTCGCTTGCATTTCGTTTTCTTTCTGATTTTTTTCCTGTTTGATTTGATTTTTTCTTGTGCAGCAAGATAATTAATTGTGTATATATGTATGAATATATTGGATTTAACATATATTTCTATCATGTTTAACATATATTGAACTACTTGCCATCTAGAGGAGAGGATGGGAGAAGGAAGGAAATTGGAACAGAAGGTTTTGCAAGGGTCAATGGTCAAAAATTATCCATGCCTATCTTTTGAAAATAAAAAGGCTTAATAAAAAAATTTAAAAAAGAAATAACTATCACAGTTATATCTTAGACAGCCTGACATATAAGTCAAATGATTGATAAGTTTTTTTTAGCATAATTTCCATGCAAGAAAGAAGAGAAGAACATGAGCCAGTGGAAGAGGAGGACAACCCTCAGGATCTTGGAGGAAATGCTTTTATTATGGTAACATTCAATAAATGAGGTTCATCAAGATGAACCCAGAATCATCATGAAAAACCAAATATGTTTGCTAAACTTTGCTTTACATGAAGAACCAGTCTGGCTTCCAGCAAACTCTGTGACAGGTGCAGATGAGTTTCAGCCAGGGAGGGACATGCCATTAGGACCACAGAAACAAATGTGTCTTTCTGTCTGTCTGCCTTTTAAAGCTACTGCCTGCTGGGTGGACAGAGGCGCCAGGCTTTCCCTCTCCAATTCTCCAAAGAGCTATTCACTAATCAGCATGGTCTCCAGCCTTTTGTTATCTCTCTTTGGGCAGTTCTATGTTGTCCTCCATCTCTTTTGCTTCTTGCCTCTTTCTCTGTCTCATTCTGTCTATGTCTGTGTCTCTGTGTCTATTTATCATTTCTCTCTCCATCTCTCTCTCTATGTTTCTGTCTCTAGCTCTCTGCTCTGTCTCTGTGTGCATGTGTCTCTCTGTGTCTCTCTTCCCTTTTCCTCTCCTCTCTTTCTCCGTCTCATTGTCTGTCTCTATCTGTATCTCTGTGTCTATCTCAATCTCTGTCTGTCTCTATCTCTCTGTATCTGTGTCTCTGTCTCCATCTCATCTCTGTCTGTCTCTGTTTCTCTCTCTATCTCTCTCCTCTGACTCTGTCTCTCACTGTTTCTCTTCCCTTTTCATCTCCTCCCTTCTTCTCTTTCATAATTGAATCCCTCAAAATCTTCTTTTCTTCAAATCCCTTCCAGTCAAGTTCCTTTGATGGAAGTACTTAGAGTCCTAGCAGCTTTACTTAGCCCATTTCTGTTCCCTTTGTGCTGCAATAGCTCAAATTCATCACCCCATAAAACCTCCCAGCAACAGGGAGGAGGCTCTAGATGCTTAAGTGGAGGGTGTCAGGCACCCTCAGTGACAGCAAAATCCTCAGCAATGCAAGTGCTCAGGGGGTCAGAGAGAGGCCCAGAGGCCTCGGAGGAGGAGCCCAGGGCCCTCCCTGCTGGGCCGGCCTGCTGATCTTGAGAGATTTCCCAGTCAGGGGATGTTTTCTTTTTACTTCAAGACACCAGGAGGGTTTCAAGGAATCATAATGGAGAAATCCGTTCCTCACATTTCTGAATTGTGCATCCAGGATGAGGGATTAAGTTCCAATCCTGGGCTTGTCAGGAAAAGACCTGATCTCCTCGGAGCTTCCCTTCTCCCTGACAGCTACTTAATGCTGCTGACATATGACAGAATAGACTTTGTTTCTAAGTGTGGGACTGTTTGTACGGCAACTTTTCAGAATTCTCTGGCATTAAGCAAAAATAAACTCTAAGAGGAGAAGCCCTGGATCTCAACTCCCTTCCCCCTCCCCAGCTCTTCCAGCCATTTTTGTAAATTGCAAACTCTACATCATTTTAGAGCAGCATCAAATTCTGGACAATCAGAGCCTGAAGAGACATGAGGATGTAAGACCCAATGTCAGAGCTGGAAGGGAGATTAGAGAAAGGAAAAGCTCAAAGAAATCCACAGAGAGCATCAGAGAAGGAAAGACTTGGATCAGAGAGCAGTAGGACATCAGATGCTGAAGGTAGAAAAGTCCCCACGATAAAGCGGGTCAGGACTGGGCAGAGCTTAGGGCAGAGAATGACAGCTGGAAGAAGTGATAGAACAGAGAATGGTAGATGGCAAAGGAACCTGGGAGCAAAAAATGTTAGAATGTCAAAAATGGGGAGAAACCTTAGAATTGAGAATGCTAGAACTGGGAAGAGCTTCAATCAGAGTTAAGAAGGAACCACAGGACCAAGAATGTTTGAATCTAGAACATCAAAGAATAGCAAAACTTTAGACTAGAGAGAGCTGGAACTGGAGAAGCTTTGGTCAGAGAATGACCAAAGAGCTGGCAGAAGCATTAGAGCCCAGATTGGCAGAGCTGAGAAGGACTTTAGAGATCACCTTGGCCAGTTCTTTTTGTTAAGTGTAGAGAATACTAGATGACAACTTAGAACCAAGTCTTGCTTCCTGTCTGGTGCCACAAACATTACAAACTATTGTTGATGAATAGTCTTTAACCCAGCACTTACACTACTGGGCCTGTATCCCAAGGAAATCATTAAAGAGGGAATGTGCAAAAAAATGTCTATGGCAGCCCTTTTTTGGTGGCAGAGAACTGGAAAATGAGCCCAACAATTGGGGAATGGCTGAAAAAGTTATGGGGTACGAATGTAACGAAGTATTATTGTTCTATAAGAAACACAGCAGGATGATTTTAGAACTGAAAGGATTTACATGAACTGATGCTGAATGAAACAAGCAGAACCAGGATTACATTCTACATAATAACAGCAAGATTGTATGATGATCAACTAGAAAAGATTTGGTTCTTCTCACTTCCGTGATCCAAGGCAATCCCAATGAACTTTGCATAAAAAAATGTCATTGCATCCAGAGAGAGAAACATGGAAACTGAATGTAAATCAACACACCTGTTTTCTTCTATTTTTTTTCATGGTTTTTTCCCCTTCTGTTCTGATTTTTCTCTCCCAACATGATTCATAAGGAAATGTGTTTTTTAAAAATTAATGTACATATATAAATAGAAAAAATTAAAATAAAACTTTCAATTAATGCTAACAAACCTTCCTTTAGAAGGTAGCCAACCCCTTCACTAGGGGAGTGAGAAACCAGAACTTGACTTTTCTGACACTATTTGCAGAACAAAAGAAAGTCATTCAAATCCCTCCTTTATGGAATAAGGATGTTTTGAGGCTCCTAAAACGATGAAAGTGCTTGGGAAATTTTAGAGGAAGATTTCTACCATCATGAGAGAGAAGGTGTTTTAAAAAAGGGGAACTTGGTTTCATGGCCATAGTTCTAGGCCACAGCTCAGGAAAGACCTAACTTCCAGTCCTACTCTGGTATAAACTGGGCTATTCTGGACAAATCCCTGTTTAGGTGAACTTGCAGATAGAAACAGTCACATATATAGAGAGAATGGTAGTGACATATATGACTCACATTTCATCAATCCATGGTTAATCCAATAGACTGGCATCTGTCTAATCTTTCAGATGATAAAAATGCCAATTTATTATGGAAGAAAAACCAATATCTTGCATTTTAGGTTTTAGGTCTGTCAAAGATCACCTAGATGATAGAAATAGAGATATATGGTTATAGATAGATACATTCACAAATATATCTTTTTGTCTCTCTCTGTTTCTCTCTCTCTGTCTCTTCTCTCTCTCTCTCTCTCTCTCTCTCTCTCTCTCTCTCTCTCTCTCTCTGTCTCTGTCTCTCTCTCTTTGTCTCTCTCTCTCTCTGTCTCTCTCTCTCTCTCTATATATATATATACATATATATATATATGTATATATATATATGCATTTATATACACATACATACATACATCGGCATATACACACATATATGTAGCTAGGGGGTCCACTGAATAACAGTATTGAACTTGGAGTCAGTAAGACCTGAGTTCAAATTCTGCCTCTCATATACACCAGTGGGATTACAAACAAGTCATTGAACCTTTCTCAGCCTCAGTTTCCTCATCTGTAAGGTGAGGATAATAACAGCATCTGGTTGTTGTGGGGATCAAACAAGATCATATTAGCTAACCACTTTGCAATCTTTCTGAATTCAAATCCAGCCTCAAGCTACTTTACCCTGTTTGCCTCAGTTTCCTCATGTATAAAATAAGTTGGAGATAGAAATGGCAAAACACCAGTATCTTTGTAAGAAAATTCCAAATGTGGTTGCAAAGTCAGACAGTTAAAAATGATTCAATGGCAATATTGTGCTAATATTACTTTGTAATGTAAAGCCTGAAAAGACAATGAATGTTGGAAGCCTAGTATATTTTCTCACTGCCCATATTGCTTTGTGGTTGGGTATGAGTGTAGTTGATCATTATTTGTTAAGGTTCAGCCAGGTTGGGAGGCTATGAATGGTCTAGTAATTGCAGTATCCTTTTATACGAAGTTTATTTGACCCTTTAGATTATTCCCAGTAGTTGGTACCTGGGATTTATGAGAACTCTGGTGTATTTGTGGAAGCCAGAGATCTGAGCTGGAAACATGGCTCCTTATATTGTATGTGTGTGTGCATGCTAGTGCACGAACACATATGTGTACATACCATTAGAGTTGCCTGGGACCTATTAGGATAAAAGTCCTTCATACAGCCCCGGTAGTGCTGGACTTGAGGGCTTGTATCTCCATGTTTTCTCACCTTTACAATCAACCGATGCATTCAGAAAATAGCCAAGTGGGATTAGGTATAGATTTTGTGGCTACAGAGCAGAGGAAAACAATCAGCCTTTCGCTCATGGCCTCAGTCTCATTAGCAGTATCTAATAACCAACTGAATTAATCAGCCACAGAGCTGAGGCTATTTCAACAATATGACATTGATTGAAAATGTGGAAGGAGAGAGTAGATACAGGCAAGTCAACAGCACCAATTTCTGGTCTACCAAAGTGGCTCTTTTTTACAAGTCTGTCAACTGAATCCAGCTAGGTTTTTTAGATGTGGCTGGAAAGAAATAGTTCTAGAGATTCCTTCTAATTCTATAATTTTGTGATTAATTCTTCTTCACTTCACTTGCAGAACAGTAGGAAGTAAGAAGTGAGAACAATTTCAAACCTAAATTAAAAGGGTGGAAGAAATATCTGTCCTCCAACACCCTTTTCATATCCAGATTCCCCAGGCCTGTTGGGCTATCCAAAGAGAATCATTTCATCCCTTCCTGAGCTATCCTGTTGTTTGGATGCTAACTAGGAGTTTCCTAAGTAAGTGTGTTTTAATCCAATGTAATAGGGTAGCCCCAACGGTGCTGCTAAGGTGAGGTAACTCGGGAAGAAGAATCAAGGATACTGGGCACCTATGGTAGAATTAGGAATTCAGGTTCAGTGTCCCCTTTGATGTATCTAAACATGGCAATAGTAGAAGTCAGGAAAGAAATTTCTTATCAGACTCGTACTACCTGTGTGATTCTAAGCAAGCCATTTAACCTCTTATAGCCTCAGCTTCCTCCTCTCCAAAATGCTCCAAAAAATAGAACTCAAAGCTTAGAGTGATGGTGATTATCAAGTGAATTGACATATCTGAAGTTATTTGAAAGCTTAAAACTTCTATATAAATGCAATTTTTTATTATTAAGCATACAAAGACAGAGGCCATCTCTCATCCCATTTCAACCCAAGCATTACAAAGGGAATGCCCTCTCCCAATTTTAGCCAAATCTGCAGGAATGACTTACCTACTGGTCACATTTTTCAGGAGCTTCCTCATACTCATACAACTGAGATCCAGGAATGAAACCCAAAGTGCTTTCAAGCGTCTCAAGTCCACAAATTAAAATTCATGCGTTCTGTTCATCAGAGAGCTCCCTAGGCTTCACTTTAGAGCTTGTCTACAATTAGTCTAGACACAACTCTGACAAGTAGTTTACCTGCTTGCACAATTCATAGGACATAGCAACAGCTACATCAGAGAAAATTAGTAAACCAGGAAGAGCTGCCTACTCAGCAGACCTTAAAAGAAGTGATTTCACCCTTTGGCACTCTTTCTCGAGATAAATGATGCAGAACATCATTTTTGTGACTTTCAATGAGAGTTGGCTAAAGGGAATCTTTCACTCTTGACAGTTAAGCCTGATTCAAATACATGTGGTGCACAGGTGAATTGGGATCTCAAAGCCTCAGCTACATCCTCTACTTGTGTTTTTGGCTTGGGCAAAGGGGATTAATAGCAATCCTGTAGTTGGGCTTTCGATCCTTGAAGGCAAGCTTATGAGTTTAAGAGTTTGGGAATTGCTGAGTCTCTCTGTCAGTGAAAAATAGACAGACAGACAGCTAGATGGCTATCTAACTAGACAGAGATATCAACATATTGATAAATATAAATATATTAAATATAAATATATTAACATAGATAAATATTTATAGAGGCATAGCTTTTTATGGCGGAAAGCTTATCTACCAATAGAAAGATTGGTTTCTGTCCTTCATCCAAAAGGAGGCCAAAAATGGAACCACAATGTTGGAATGAAGGTGCCCTGTGTCTGTGATTCATCAGACTGATTGAGCTCCAAAGGTTCTATCAGAAGTCAAACATGAATAGTCATATGGACAGATAAACAGAGAAGTCAATACAGATAGATATCTCAATAAAGATATATAGATATCTATATAATAAATATTCAATAGATATTGATAGATATTAATATAAATATCTAGAGAATCATAAATAACTACAGAGACATAACTATCTATAGAGAGAGATCTACAGAAAGATGGATAGGTATAGAGAAAAAGATATGATAGCTATCAAAGGAATAATAAATATAGATGTATTTCTGTAATGTTCTGATCGTCTCTCAGTTGTAATCCTTTTCTGGGAGGAGGTTTCTTTTCTCTATAATCTTTTCCTCTATGAGCCTGAGTTCTCACCTGGTAATCCTAACATATTTCTATACAGATATAGATTTGGATAGAAATAAACAAATATCGATCGATATAAGATGTTAGGATTACTGGGTGAGAACTCAGGTTTTCTGGACGGTTACAAGGTGAGAACTCAGGTTGACTTGATAGAGGGGGCAAGCTCATTGGCTGGGGTGGTTCTTCCCAGAAGCCCTTGCATTATCCCACGCCCATTCTCTGGGAGAATAAAAGAGAGAGCACTGGGCGCAGAGAGCAGATCGGCCTGGAGAAGGATAAGAGCTGGAGGAGATTCAGAGCCAGGATTCAAGAGAAAGACTCTGAATTGCATCAGGCTTGACGGGGCTCTCTGCAGGAAGGGAAGTCACTTCTTTGGACAAGAGTTAACAGCAACTGCCTGGAGACAACGGTTCGTTACAGGAAGAAGAATCTGTTGGAGAGATTTGAGTAGACACAGCAGATCTCTTCCCAGAGAGCGATCCAGCAGCTTCTGGAGACGACAGCTCGTTACAATTGGCGTCCACACGTGGGGCAAGGACTTTTACTTATCCTGACAAGAGGAGCTAGACCAGACCTTTGCAATTTTGGCGCCCGAACAGGGACAGACACAGTCCTGATTCCAGTGGAAAAGCTTCCAATCTAGATCTCAGTCTCTCTGACCCAGAACCGTGAGTAACGAGGAAACTTTGTTAAAGATTAAGTGAGCGTGCTAATAGATAAATAAGGAACTTAACTTGTTAAGGGCTAAACCAGGAATCTCTTATAGCTGAAATGGGGCAGATGTTAGCTATATTCAATCCCTGGACCTCAGCCGACTCAACCTCAGCCCCAGACGCAACCTCAGCTCCATTCAGGAGTGGTACTATAGAGAGTATAATCAACATAATTGAGGAGCAGAGTTTACTTGTAACCTGGGTACAGATTGCTAAACTCTTGGCTGCATTAAGACGCACATCCCCTTGGTTCTTAGAGGAAGAAAATATAGATGTAGATAAATGGAAGCTAGTGGGATATGAAATGAAAGAATTTCATGCAAAAAATGGGCCTCGTTCAATTTCTGCAGAGGTATTTTATATCTACAACATAGTTCAATTAGCCTTAAACTATCAAGCAAGTTGTAGGAAAAGGAAAAGTTCTAAAAATGAACAGAGGAGGAAGTGTGAGGAAAAAAGGAAAGATCAAGATCTTTCCCTAGAGCAAGAGGATTTAAATGAGGAATTATGGTATGATTCTCTTGAAGAAGCTTCAACCCTGCCTAGAGAACAGATTATTGACAGGCCCACATCAACCCCACCTTCAGAGATGGAGGAAGAAAGAGGGGAAGAGGCAGAAACACAAACAGAATTGCCTGTGAAGAAGCCTAAGCCTATGACAAGATTAGAAAAAGCATTGGTTAAAGCTAAGAGAGAAGGACAGGATATAAGTGATTTTATACATGCATATCCTGTGATTGAAAATACTGACTCTGTAGGTAAAAAAAGGAGAAGATATGCACCTTTAGATTTGAATACAATTAAGGATTTGAAAAAAGGTTGTACCCTTTATGGGGCTACATCAGCTTATGTCAAAATGTTACTAGATGGTTTGTCTTATGAAGTCCTAACCCCGAATGATTGGAAATCCATAGCAAGGACATGTCTGGAACCTGGAGAAAATTTATTATGGCTTGCGGAATTTCATGAATTATGTAAAATTCAAGTCAGATGCAATTTGGAAATAGGAGTTAACACACAATTCACTTTTGAGCACTTAGCTGGTGAAGGTCAATATGGAGAGAATTCGGAACAGATTAATTATACCATGACAATATATGAACAAATTGCTAAGGCTGCAATAAAAGCTTGGGGTGTCCTTCCTGGACAGAAAGATCGTGGAGAGGCTTTCACTAAAATACAGCAAGGTCCCAATGAACCTTTTGCAGATTTTGTGGGACGTTTGCAAACTGCTGTCAAAAGAACTATTGGAGAAAATTCAGCTACAGAAATAATGACCAGACATCTGGCTAAGGAAAATGCCAATGAGATTTGCAAAAGAATTATATGGGGATTAGACAAAGATGCTCCTTTAGAGGAGATCATAAGACGCTGTGCTACAGTGGGAACAAATGCTTTTTACACCGGGACAATGATGAATGTGGAAAGGCAGGGTCCCTCCTGGCAAGGGATTTCTAGAGAAACTCGGCGATGTTTTCAATGTGGAAAAATTGGGCATCTAAGAGCTCAGTGTAGATATGGAGATACAGTGAGAAGACAGGGTGAAAGAAGACCTAAAACCCCATGTCCAAAATGCAACAGAGGACTCCATTGGGCATCAGAGTGTAGAATAATTCAGGGAAATGGGATGAGGGGCCCAGGTCCAGGACCCCAGGCAAAAAAGACTTGGGGCATGATGGCAGCTGATGTTACACCCAAAGAACCTTTAGAAGGCCAGGACTCTGATTTAATCAATCAGCAGAGAAGCAATCACATGGCAGAAAGGGATTACCTGATAAGTCAGTCAAAAGGCAATCAGATTGCAAAAATGGATTACACTTGGGGAGAATACAGGCCTTTTAAACCAACAGGGCTGTGTCCAGTGCAAACAACTCCAATGTAATTGTCAGATGATGAGAAGAGATTTAGAAAGTGGTAAATAGAAGGAAATTAGATAGGTTAACTGCCTGGGAGAGAGGGTTTGCTTGTATTTCTTCAGCAGGAGAAGGAATCAGATGGGTGCCAACGAGTCATATTCGCCTTGTCCACCAGAGAGAGACAGAAAAAGAGAAAGACCTCAAAATAAAGGAGAAGATCTAAGAAACATCTTACACCGAAAGAGCATGGATAATAAAAAGACTGTTAAAGAACTTTAAAATCAGCAGGAATCATTGGACTTCCTCACACAAGATGAGACTAATGGACAATGGACTTATGGACATTTATAAATTTTCAATTTATGATTATTTGATTATGTTATATACTTCTAGCATGCGTTATGTTACTATGTTACTATATGCTTATGTAATTTATGTAATTATCTGTAATACTTCCCATATTGATGGATTTATGTTTCAAGATCATGACTGTCCTATGTTCTAAATCAAAAGAAAAGGGGAGATGTTAGGATTACTAAGTGAGAACTGAGGTTGTCTGGACAGTGACAAGGTGAGAATTCAGGTTTTCTGGACAATTACAAGGTGAGAACTCAGGTTGACTTGATAAGAGGGGGCAAGCTCATTGGCTGGGGTGGTTCTTCCCAGAAGCCCTTGCATTATCCCACGCCCATTCTCTGGGAGAATAAAAGAGACAGCACTGGGCGCAGAGAGGAGATCGGCCTGGAGAAGGATAAGAGCTGGAGGAGATTCAGAGCCAGGATTCAAGAGGAAGACTCTGAATTGCATCAGGCTTGACGGGGCTCTCTGCAGGAAGGGAAGTCACTTCTTTGGACAAGAGTTAACAGCAACTACCTGGAGGCAACGGTTCACTACAGGAAGAAGAATCTGTCTGAGAGATTTGAGTAGACACAGCAGATCTCTTCCCAGAGAGCGATCCAGCAGCTTCTGGAGACAACAGCTCGTTACAATAAATATAGATATTTATGGCCATATATCTATAGAGATAAAGATACAGATAAGTATAAATAGACATATGCAGAGAAATAGATATCTATAAGAGGATATCAGAAGAGAAATTTTATATCAACATCTATTGATAGATTACAGATGCTAAAGAGGTAAGAGCTATTAATAATTTATGGATAGTTTTCTATAAATAGACATGAATATAAATTAATGGTTATAAAGACATAGCTAGCTGTAGGTAGATAAGGGGATAGATATAGCTAGAGAGAGAGAGGGATAGCTATCTAAAGAGAGATTTGTTTCTAGATAGATAAATATAGAAAGGTAGATACAAATATAGTTATCAATATCTATAAACAGATAAATATATACTTTATGACATCCACTGTTAGAGTTTTGGGAGGATATATATGTATATAGATATATATATATACACACAAACATATACATATATGTATATATATACATACATATATATGTGTATATATATACATATGTATATGTATATGTATATATATACATATATATATTTATATTAGAATGCAACATTTATTCCTTACTTTTTTCCCTGATTGCTTGATTGTGTTTACCTTTTCAGTTTTTTCTTTACTCCTCTTTGTAAGTCCAACTTCACACTAAGTTCCATTCTGTTCCTCCAGAATGCTTAGAAGTCCTCTGTTTCATTAAAGATCCATTCCCATTTACCCCCCACTAGCACCCTTAATTATATTCCGTTTTTCTGGGTAACTTATTCTTGGTTGTAAGCCTATATCTTTTCAATTTGGAAATGTATTTTAAGCTTTCTGATCCTTTATTGTGGTAGCTGCTGAATCTTGTGATTCTGACTGTGCTTCCTCAGTACTTAAGCTCTTTCTCTCTGGCTGCTTGCAGTATTTTTTATCTTTGATCTGAAAGTTCTGCATTTGGTCTATGATGTGCCTGTTGAAATTTCTTTCAGTAAATGGCCAGTGGATTCTTTCCATTTTCAATTTTCTCTCTTTTTCTATGAGAGCTGAACAGTTTTCTTTCATGATTTATTGAAAAATTATATTCAATTGCTTTTGTAACATGTTTTTCAGGTAGTCTGGGGATTCTGAAGCTATTTCTTTTTGATGTTTTCCAGGTCTGGTTGTTTTTTGACTTATATTTTCTTGCTATTTCCCCAATCTTTTATATTTCTTT